>NC_029790.2:134318369-134321474 GCF_000816755.2 Arachis ipaensis | reverse complement strand
ATTAATTACTATTTTTTATAAAAATAGTTATAATCATAAAACATTTTTTTTTAAAAATTTTCACAAGTTATGTTATATCAAACACAAAAATAACTAGTTAAGTAATATTTCGTATTTTTAAAAAAAGACTTAACTAAAAATTTAATTTATCTAATATAAAGCTAAAAAGACCTAATTACAAAGTTAGGGAAGTTATAAAAACCAACAAATTAATTAAGTTATATTAGTAAGTATTAACATACATATAATTTAAATAATTGATTTAGATTCAAATGACAGTGGGAACAAGTTAACTAAAATTACATTGCTTATAAAAAAATATGTCAAATGAGTTTATATTAACACAAATTGGAAGAAGAATATAATTACAGTAGTCATCACTCTTTTTTTTAGATAAATAAAGAAAAATATTTTTTTAATTATTTTCCCAATAATTTACTCAAACCAAAAAATATTGTACTATCTATTATTTTTATATTTTAATTCTAACGAACTAGCTAGCTTGCTAGCGTGTAATGAAAAATAGGGGTGAACACGAGTCGGTTTGGTTTAGGTTTATGATCAAATTAGAATCGAATATTAATTACTATTTTTTATAAAAATAGTTATAATCATAAAACATTTTTTTTTAAAAATTTTCACAAGTTATGTTATATCAAACACAAAAATAACTAGTTAAGTAATATTTCGTATTTTTAAAAAAAGACTTAACTAAAAATTTAATTTATCTAATATAAAGCTAAAAAGACCTAATTACAAAGTTAGGGAAGTTATAAAAACCAACAAATTAATTAAGTTATATTAGTAAGTATTAACATACATATAATTTAAATAATTGATTTAGATTCAAATGACAGTGGGAACAAGTTAACTAAAATTACATTGCTTATAAAAAAATATGTCAAATGAGTTTATATTAACACAAATTGGAAGAAGAATATAATTACAGTAGTCATCACTCTATTGTTTAGATAAATAAAGAAAAATATTTTTTTAATTATTTTCCCAATAATTTACTCAAACCAAAAAATATTGTACTATCTATTATTTTTATATTTTAATTCTAACGAACTAGCTAGCTTGCTAGCGTGTAATGAAAAATAGGGGTGAACACGAGTCGGTTTGGTTTAGGTTTATGATCAAATTAGAATCGAATCGATATGGTTTGGATTTGTATTTTTTTTGTACATGTACCCGAACCAAACCAAACCGATTAAGAACGAATTGGTTTGGTTCGGGTAATTGGATACCCGATAACTTTGAAATTCATAAAAAAAAAAAAACCAAATTTTTATCTTAAAAATTCAACAAGTACAATAAACGTGTAACATCAATAGAAATAATCCAAACATGTTAAATACCAAATACATTAAAAACCAAACTCATTAAATCCAAACATATTAATAATGAATAATCATTGTCTAATGAAAACGCCATATATATTTTTTTATTTTTTTATTTAATTAATATATGATCGAGTTTGCGGTTTGGTTCGGGTTCCGCACTCTCAAAATCGATACCTGAACTAATCACTAACAAAAGCCATTGATTTGGTTCGAATTAAATCCGATTACCCGTTGATTTCAGAACCAATTTAATTGGTTCGATTCGAATTCGGACGGATAATCGGATACCCGCTACCTGTGCTCACCCCTAATGAAAAAGGGAGAAATGGAACTAGACTTAGAACGCATGTCTTAGAATTCTTAATATTAGTGGTTGGATATTAGGTATAGATTGAGAGGCACAATGGAGTTTTATGAGATTAAAAAATATCAACTTATATGTACAAGGATGAATATATTAATTATCTTTCAAAAAAAAGGATGAATATATTAATTAATTTTCTTATGTAGTGTCATTATCTATATCCCTAATTCACACCAACCAAATATATTGAGAAGATTGAAGCTGTGATACATATTGATTCCATTCCTATTTGTATTAAAAAGCATTAATTAAAGCATGCTATACAACTAAAACATTAACAATTTATAGTGGCACTGGCATCAATGAGAGATCTTTTTTTTTTTGATTGCCCACAATATCCCACAATTCAACAGGTCAATGACTAATCTATCACGGATCGGAGCTCCATTTAAGAGTCTGCCGCTGGCCAATGGATTGCTGCATGCATAAGGTGGGATTCGAACCCCCAACACTTACTTAAGCAGACGAGTGAGCTGACCATTCGACCAACCCAAGTTGATTATCAATGAGAGATCTTTGATTCTGAAAACATTCTATTTTTTCAATTTATGATAAACTAAAAATGAAAGGGCTCATTAAATATTCATGTGAGATTCATGGGATTATATTTATAATAACATATTATTAAATAGAGAAAGTATAAGAAGCCAATACATGTTCCGTACAATGTATATAATGCGGTTAATTTCAAACTAAAATTAAAGTATCGGATGTTTATTTAAAACTGTTCACATATACTTATTTTAGAATAGTAAAGGTGTATTTGTGTGAACAGTTTCAAGTATTTTAAATTGGATGTTCGATTCAGTAGGATATCAGATATTTATTATTTTTGGTATTCGGATGGTTATTCTGGATAGCATAAGTGTATTGTATTTGATAAATTAGTAATATTTTACCCTAAATGTTCGAATCTGTACGATAGCGAATAGTTACTTCTTTTTATTAGACCAAAAAATCAGCCCATTATACACATTGTATACTTATTCCATTGGTTCCTATCGAAATTCTATTAAATAATACTAGTCATACCAATTTATTATCATATATAATTCAGTTTCAGTACTCCTATCTTTTAGAATAGAAGAATTGTTTCCTTTAACTTAAAAAAAAATATATCAGTTTTGATAAATTTGTATAAGCTTTATAATTAAATAGAGTAGTATCTAATTGAAATCAATTTTTAAACAAAGTAGCTTCTCATAAAAATCATTCTTCAGACTTTGGTGGGCTCAATATATAGAATTTTTAACACCAACAGCTATGCCACTTGAAAATCTATTTGGGACTCATTCGCTTAAATAAGTATTGGAGATTCGAATTCAGCTTTACACATACAACAAGCAGATATTTAAACGGAACTCAAATTTAAAATAGATTAGTTTTTAATTTATC
>NC_029790.2:134305474-134318151 GCF_000816755.2 Arachis ipaensis | reverse complement strand
TTGTTAAGAGAGTAGGATGGACAGTCCCAATTATAGACATTAGAATGTCATAAACATTGATCCAATAGAAAATCCCTTTTCTTTGGGGAGTTGAATGAAAAAACCTTTAGCTTTGGGTTATTACCATTTTGGGCCATAACTCCTCAGGACTATTGTCAAGGTTTGGGAAGTTCTGAAGAATTGATGCCCAGAGTTATTTTAAGGTCAAAGTAAATCCCAAAATGGCCAAGTCCAAAAACAAAACAAAATGAAAACATCAATAATAATAATAATAATAATAATAATAATAATAATAGTAGAGTAAATTACCAATTCCACCCTCGAATTACCAGAACACTCACAAAAATAACCTCCACTTTTATTAACGACAAAAATACACTTAAAATATTGAAAAACGCTACAAAAATATCCAACCATAAATAAAAATATATTCCGTTAACAGAATTGGCTGAGCTGTCAAATGGATTCCCTTACACATTTTTCTCTGCTTTTTCTTCATCCTCCATCACTCTCTCCCTTCCTAATGCAACTACAACAAAAATAAACATCATCTGCTGTCACTCTTTTCCTCCCTCAAACCTCCCAGAAGTTGCTGCAAGCTGCAACAACAACAACAACATATCTCAGTCACTCCGAAATTGCAACAACGACAACAACATCATCTTCCTAGCTGAAGCTCCTACAACAACAACATCTTCCTCATTATTTCTCTCCTGAAATACAATGTCGCCTCTTCTTCCACGGTTTCTCTCCCTCAAGTACGACAATGGTCTTGCTCTGTCATCTTGCTCATCCACTTCTCCTTCTTCGATTCTTCTCTCTCGCCGCCTCTCTCTCTCTCTCTCCTTGTTGTTCTGTTTCTCTCTCTCTCCTCAACGACGACACCTGCGGTGATACTGTCCTCTCCTCCCGTCCTCCCTCACTCCCTAAAGCAATTACAACAACAGTAAGCAACATCTTAGTGACTCCCTACCTCTTCCAAACCTCTCAAAATAGACCTTACGCCTCACCTTCTTCATCTTAGCCACAGTAATAATTAACCATAATTAGTAATAATCATCCATAATCAGCAATTCTACAATTTTTCATTATATTTTTTTAATAATCTAATAAAAATAGAATCCAAAGAGAAAGAATGACAAAGAGAGAAGCTGAAGAGAGAGCTCCCTAGAGAGAGAGGGACTATCCACTGCTGGCTTACTGCGAGAGAGGAGAGTAAGGCACTGTAAGATAGGTTTCTGACAGTAATAGAAGGGCGGCGAGCAAGCAGTGACGGCGATGGCGAATCTGAGAGGAAAGATTGAGAGATCTGCTGAGAGAGTGAAGAGGGCAAGGAACTGTGAGATCCTCTTCTGACGACAACGGAGGGGCAGCGAATAAGCAACAGTGGCAACAACGAGGTTCTGCCATTGAAGACAAAGAGACAATGGCGTGAGTTGATGAGCAATTGTTCTGTGTGTTGGAGAAGTGAAAGTGAGAAGAAGGGAGAAGAAAAAAATAAGCGGGGAGTGGGGTGTGAGAGCGTGAGACAGAGAAGATCGGAAGGCAGCAGCCATAGATTCAGAGTGAGAGTGAAGAGGGTGAGGTGTAAGGTCTTTCTGGGAGGTTTGGGGAGGGAGGGAGTGAGAGAGAATAAAGGAGAAGCAGAGGAAAGGGTGTAACAGAATCCGTTTGACAGCTCAACTAACTCTATTAATGGAATAGATTTTTATTTACAGTCGGGTATTTTTGTAGCATTTTTTAATATTTTAGGTGTATTTTTGTCGTTAACAAAAGTGGAGGTTATTTTTGTCAGCGTTTTGATAATTTGAGGATGGAATTGGTAATTTACTCATAATAATAATAACAACAACAATAATAATAAAAATGATTTGGGTTGTAAGTGGTTAACTTAGTCATATGTTTAATTAAGTGTTTGAAGGTTTGAATCCTATATTGTATATATGTAGCAATTTATTGGTCACCCTTAAATGAAGCTTAAATTTTTAACAGATTAATTATTGATCTATTAAACTAGAAAATATCATGGATAACAAAAAAAATGTGTATAATCATTTTGTATTTTTATATGTATGTCTAGTGGATGGTTGATTCAAAGATTACATTGTTTCGATTTTTTTTCTCTTTTGAATTCTTAGGAGATAAAATTACATATATCTAAAGGAGAATAAGTATGAATGAATATTCTCATCCTTATGTTATCACTTTCTTTATGCAAAATTCCTACACACCAAAATACAAAGCATGATTTTGTATGAAAGAGAAAATGAAGGGATGGGCAATTGGGCATATTAAAAGTTTGAGTGAAGTATCGGTTTTATCCCCAATGTTTGGGTAAATTCTATTTGTGTTCCTAACGTTTTAATCGTCCTATTTGTATCCCTAACGTTTGTAAAAGTGATTTAATGTTATCCTGCCGTCAATTACACATCATGAGCGCTTTAGTTTGAGTTTTAAAAATCTCTTCTTGAAGATCGAATATAAATGTCTGGGATAGAATCGATAATCTACTTCGAAAAATAGCTCATCAAATTTTGAAACTAATTCCTACAACATTTACATAATTCACTTTTTTATGGACATAATTAAATCTAAACACAAATAATGGGTATAATATTAAAACCGAACACATCCAAGTGAGACATAATTGAGAATGAATACATCAAAATGAAAATAATTAAAAAATATACTCTGATTTGTTAGTATAATTGATAGTAGAATAACATTGAATTACTTTTATAAACGTTAAAGATACAAATAGGATGATTTAAACATTAGGAACACAAATAAAACTTACCTCAAACGTTGGGGACAAAATCGATATTTTACTCTAAAAGTTTCACTATCCACTTTCAATAAATCATGTGGAAAAATCACTTTTAGTAATTGTTTTTTTTTTTAAAAAAAGAAGAAATAAGTAAATAACACATCTCATCCAACTTCTAATATTACCATATATTATATAAAAATAAATAAAAAACTGAATATTAATGTGAAGCATGAAGCAAACATCCACATTCCACACACAGTACTTTGTGTTTACAAGAGATGATTTTACAAGATTGCCCCTCCTTTGTTGTTGTCTGCTGCCCTTGGACTACTCCCAGCACTGCTATTAGAGAGTGAACCAAATGCTGTTGTCTTTTGCAACACCCCAGTAGGTGATGACCCTATTGAAGGACTATTGTCCCAACCATCACTACTAATAAGGTTCATAGAACCCTTATTATTGTTATTACTATTATTATTATTATTAAGGTTGAGAACCTCACCAAGTGGACCACCCATTGAACTCTCCCATGAAATTGGAATCCAATTTGGTTGTCTAACAATGTTGTTGTTGACACCAATTCCAACTCCTAACCCCATTTGAATAGGGTCTACCAATTCCAATTCCAACTCCCTTGATGATGATACCCTCAAAGGTGAGAGTGTCACTTTCTCATTGGTTGGCATGAATTGATGATTTGGGATTGAGATTGACAATTGTGTTGACTCATCAATGAAATGCCTTAGGGAATTGTTTTGTGAATCATTGCTCTTATTATTGGAAGAAGGGTTAAGGAGTGAATCACAAGTCACAACTCCAAATTCATGGTTGTTGTTATGAATCATGAATGGGTTTTCCTTTGGTTTCAGATCAAGGTTTGGTGGTAGCATTGGAAGTAGTGATGAACAACTCTCATTTGCATTATTGTTCTCTTTCTTCATAAACATCCTGCATTATAGTAATTAAGAACTTGAATTTAATTTTAATACATTATTAGTATAAAACAGTTTTTCTGTGCAAAATGTTTTATATTATTAGTAGCATTAAAATTAAACTCTAAATAACATTGAATAATGCAGAGTTGAAAAGGCACACTTTAAACACATGGGTAAAGTAACAAACAAAAATTGACATGCCTTAAGACCATCTTTTTCTTTTAAGAAAAATTGAAAGCATATGAACCACCATGTCAAAATTGACTAGTCACTATCTGCCAAAAAAGATGAACAAGAAATACTAGATTCTTTGATTAGAAGATGAAACACAAACACTAAAAGAGGGAACATGCATAAGGAGGTAGGAATGAATGCCAAGAGAATTTCTTAGTTGCTTCCAAATAAAGAAAAAGATGGTACTACATATAATGTGTGCAATTTAACACATCAATTATTATTGCATAATTAAAAAAGGATAGGAACATTAACGTCTCCCATTTTCACAACATTTTTAAAGTTAAATTGCACAACACATCTTTTTCTTTTTTAAAAGTATACTCTAACCTAACTCGGCCTATGTTCACATAGCCGGTCTCAAGCCCGGAAAAACAAGGGTTGTTCGGTTTGTGCGACTGCCAACGTAAAACAATGTCACATCCCAATACATGGCCACGACGCAATGACGTCCTTGAAGCCATATTAGGCTGTGTTAAGCCTGCGACAGCCAACGTAAAACAAAGTCGCATCTCAAAGCATGGACATGATGCAATGACGTCTTAATCCATGTAGCCGACCCCACTTAATGGGAAAAAGGTTTAAAAAGAAAAAGAAGAAAAAAGTATACTCTAACCTCTTATAATCTAAGGAAGCAAGTATGAGTATAACTTCAAGAAAGTTGAATAATTTACCTATTTTTAAGTAATTTGCTCTAAACAAAACAAGAAAAAATAAATTAGTAATTAGTGGCGCACCTGCTGATATTATTGGCAGCAGAAGCATCAGATGCAACAGGCTGCTGCTGCTGAATAACATTCTTGTGTTCATGGCAGTTTCCAAATGAAATAGTGTTGCTGTTGTTGTTGGAAGCAGTGTTCCCCACAATGGAAAATGAAGAACTTGAATTGTTGCTGTTAGGCAACAATAGCTTTGAGTTAGAAGTGGTGGTTGTGGTGGTGGTGGTGGTGGTGACGGCAGCAGCATGGCCTGATTGGCCTTCCACAGGCTTTCTTGAACGATGGCGGCCTCGGTTCATGTGACGCTCGCAGTACTTCTGGTCCACAACTGCGTCCCTCGAGCACCGCCATTTCTTCCCATCGGTTCTCCTGCACCGACCCGGCTCCGGATCGGTGCTGCTCGAGAATCCCAGATGGAAACCTCCCCATCCCACTGCAAAGAAATATTTCGTGTACTCATTTTATTTAAAACACAATATCTAGTGACAAGGTTTGTGTTAAACTCACACATAGTTGTTTTTAGGTGAAATTGATAGCTGAAAGCAGTTATCAATTTCTCATGAAAACAACTGTGTATGAGTCTCTACTATATAAACGAGTGAATTACCAAAATTACACCCGATTTGGATGCCTATGAAAATAACTCTAAAAAATGACAAGAAAAAATGCTAGGAGATAATCAGAATTTATTATTTCGTTTAGTAATCCAACAACATACTTTATCCTATATTTTTAAATATTAATGGCTAACTGATGACTAAAAAACAATAAATTCTGATAATCCTATAGCATTTCTCAATAAAAAAAAATGACCAATGTGAAATAGTTTTGATTTTGTTGACAAAAATGTGCCGTGTGTCGGCCTCTTCTGTCAACAAAAACAAAACTATTTAAGGCTCGATCACGTTTGTCAAATTTCCAAATTCTTTCAGAGATTCTTTCATCGTTTTAATGTTTTGGGATTATTTTGATCTACATCTAAATCTTAGAATGCAAATTTTGTAAGAAATGAAGAAAAAGGAAAAGAAGAGAAAGATACTTACAAGGATTGGGTCTAAGAAGTGGATTAGGAAAGTTAGAGAATGGAGAAGTGGAGTGAAGGGCTTTTCTGATTGGAATAAGAAGATGAGAAGGAACAGGAACATTTGCAGTGATATACTTATAAATGAGTGCTTGGTGCTCCAGCTCCATCCACTGTGAGGGAGTGAATAATGCAGCTCCTACCACTCTTCCCACATTATTATTCATCATGTTCATGTTCACGTTCACGTTCATTCCCCAATTACTGTTATTGTAACCTGTTTCATTATTCATCATTCAAAGGCTTAATAATCATGTATTCTATCTTATATTAAGAAAGTATTTGGTTTACCCATTTATTATCTAAAAAATTTTATGAATAAATTTAAAAATAAAAATATTGATTTTGTTATGTACTTTTACTGTAATAAAAAGTTTAACTTAATCATTTAATATTTCAAAAATACTAAAAACACAAGCATTTGATTAAATAACCGTGTAAAATTACTGTCAGTACATTAAAATTAATCACTTATTTCATTTCACAGCTTAAAAGAAACATCAAAACAAATGCTGGCACAAGGTAGCATTTTAATTATCTATTAATTTTTCGATTATGCTACGTGTACAACAAAATCAGCCACCAGTATAAAATACATGTTGAAATATAAATACACATTGAAAATAAATTAAACCACACATATATTCATACACACTGATTTAGTAGCTAATTTTAATATACAAATATCATTTTTGATTAACTTCTTACTATCTTGATTTGAGGGGGAAAAAAAACCGTTAAGGTCAACTTTTTTGGTTTGAGGAAGACATGGAAAAGAGGATTTTATAGTAAAGGAGTACAGAAGATAACATAAGGTAAAAGAGCCAATCAAATTATGTAGCTTTGTTTTTCTTTTTCATGCTCCCTATCATAATAGCTTCAATAAGCTTCTCTCATATGTTCTTTTTTTTTTTTTCCCTTTTTCTCCTTTGGTATACTCTAGGTTTTAGTGCAAAATTTTGCTTACATCCCTCACCCTAAAACAGGAACAAGGAATATAGTTTCTTTGGAAGAATTTCTTTTTTATTTATTTATTTATTTAGTTATTTATTTTATTCTTGACAAGACTTCAGAAAAACATGCCATATCTCAAATATATTTTTTTCCATGAAAAGACCTTCCACACAGGTACTGTAGGATGACCATCAACAAAAAAAACACAAATTTTTTTACTAGATTACAAAAAAAAAAAAAGAACCATTTTCAAGAAAAATACCAAAAACTCATTAACCTACAAATTACAAATCCAAATCCAACCATCCATAAACCCCCAAAAAAATTCAAATAAAAATAACCCATTATTATAAATGACTTAATAACAACAAAAAAGACCTCAAATATATTTTTTTTTAAAAGCAATATTAATAAATAAATATACCTGCATTATTTATGTTGTAACTAGAGAAAGGGTGATAAGAAGTGTGCAATGTAGCATTTGAGGAAGCCTTTTCCACAATCAAAGACTCTGACTTTGGTGTTGGTGTTGTTGAGAAACTCAGCATCTTCTCTTCTCCTTCTTGTTCTTCACCACCATCATTGAAGAGAGCAATGGCAACATTGTCATTTCCATTATTATTATTATTATTATTATTAGATCTCAACAACACATTACAACAAGAGCTATTGTTGTTGTTGTTCCTCTGATGATTCTGAAAAAACAACATTCCCTTTGATGTTGTTGTTGTGATGACATCATCATGATCATCATCACCACTAGTAATATTAACCTTTGACAGTTTTGCCCCTCTTCTATTATTATGATCATTAATATTACTCACCTCCTCTTCTTGTTCAGATCTTTGATGCTTAAGGAACCCAGATCCAAATGGAACAAACCCAGCTTCTGAACCCACCAACCCATCAAAACCCACCACACCAAGATCCATATAACACCACAAATTAATACAACTATAAATAGAACTATTAAATAAAAAAAAAAGAAAAAGATTTAAACTATATAGGAGAAAAATTAAAATGATGCATCTTGTTGTCTAGTTGGAACAAGAACAATAACAATAACGAGAATAAAAGTACACAATGTCCCTTGAAAGGAGAAGAAAGGAACATATTATAAATGGGGGGAATAGAGAGAGAGAGAGATATGCTACTAGTTTTTGTGACACCTTTAAAGCTACTTAGCTGAAACTAGAAACCGGAATGGTTTTGTTCTTTGCCAAGGATAAAATAATTGGAGACAGAGATAGAGATAGAGATAGAGATAGAGAGAGAAATTTAAAGTATATATAATATGATGGAAGAAGAAGCTTATGACTAGACATGGTATATATCTCTCGGACATACTAATAAAATAATATTATTGTTTTTAGTACCATATATACACCGCTCATGACTGATCATCCCTTCAAAAAATAAAATTATTATAGACCGTTGATTATTATTAATACTAAAATTTTTATATTTCAAGACAATTTTTTTTTATGTTTTGTGTATCTCTAAAAATAGGTTGATTTTTTTTGTTATGGAACATATGAGTGTGTAGTGCTCCGTTATGGGATATGGGAGTGCTACATCATAATATGGGACAGCTTTTTGTGAATTATGATGTTAATAATTCGGACCATGCGAATTGTTTGTAAAGTAAAATATAAGTGGCAAATTGGACGGTCCAATTTTTTAGGAGAAAAATTTTAAATTTTGGACAGTATAAATCGGACTGTTCATATTGTTTTTTTTTTAGTAATAGAAAAAGTAATTCGAAGAGTCCGAATTGATTATTATAAAATTTTTTTGAACAAATTTAAACAATTCGTAGGGTCCGATTTATGAAAAATTTGGACAGTCCAATTTGTCTTTAACTGATCTTACAAGTTGGTAGAGCTCACACGCTCTCCATATCCCCATCTTACCCCAATCCCTTCTCCATAATAAAAATAAAAAACGCCAAAAATAAGATCATGCATGATAAATATGAGTTTTTGCTCTAAGGTTCTTTAAAAATATATTAGATAGAAATCGGAATGGAAAACCTGTTTACGTCTCTCACGTAAATGGCCACTTCATTTGGGATGTTGATCCCTCTATGTGTGATTCTGACTGTGACTGTGCTGATCAATGGAGTGACACTGATGATGAAGATTATGCTAGAAGACGAAGGAACAAGAAAAAGAAGAAGAAGTTGTTACAAGCCCCATGCTCTTTTAAAAGACCTGGGCCTCCTGATGATGCTGAATCAGCTCCAATGCTCAGAAAGAAGCCAATGCTCAAGAAAACGAAACTGTCTCGGAAAAGCTTTGCAGATTATCCTTTTCAGCCAGTTGATGCAATCTCATGTGATCATCAACCAATACATTTCATCAGAAAGCATTCAGAAGGAGAAGAAGCAAGCAAAAATACCGTTACTTCAAAAGGAGGAAACCCCATACCAAGTCAAACAAATGCTTCATTTGTGGAAAACAATGACACTTTGCTAAGTCATGTCCTCACAAGACAAAGAAGGAAATAAAAATGCTCCAGTCTTTAATGGATGCTGCCTCCATTGGTGATGAGGAAGATCTAGAGTCAGTACTTGAGGAACAGAGAAGCAAAGATGATGAAACTGAATATGTTTTCCAGGACTCTGACTCAGAAGAGAATAGTTCAGAAGAAGACCTCCCACCAAAAAGGTCTATCTTTACCATATCATCTATTGCTTCCATCACCACAAGAATTCCTAAAGGAACGAGTATGCCAGAAGAAGAACTTGGGTATCTCGGATCTTTAGGAGTAAAACAAATTGATGGTACTCCTAGACCTCATTTTGATCTAAAAGTCAAGACATCTGTCTATGATAAACCAATAAAGGCCGTTGCATTAATGGACACTGGATCTTGTGCTACTGTCGTAAAACCACATGTCTTACCAAAAGAAATGTGGGCACCTTTTTCCAAGAAATTCGCAGCAGCTAACAGTGAAGTCTTCACCATCAATCTCATCTCCAAAAAACCAGTTGGACTGGAGATATTTGCAGGTCAGACCACTTGGCTTAGAGTGCTGGGAAGCTACCTCCCTGACAAAGATGTTTTGTTCGGATTCGATGCCTTCTTCCGAACTCATGGGCTACATATCAAACCCACTGGTCTGAGTTACAAAGGGCAGTTTTTGCCTTTTACAGGGATACAAAGTATCCTCGAAATCCAAGAAGCTCCAGAAGAATATAAGGAAATCCAACAGCTACTCCTCAGTGCCTGCTGTGATAGTCATGATCAATTCAACCACCCTGCTCCTTTATGGAAAAATCCAGAATTTTATGTCCGACTCCCCTTCAAAAAGAATGAAGACATCAACCCTACAAAGGCCACGCATTCAGGAATGAACCCTGAAGATCTTAAGTTGGCAAAAGCTGAATGTGCAGCCCTTCTTGTTCAAGGACTCATTGAACCAACCAACTCCAACTGGGCATGTCAAGCATTCTATGTTGAAAAAAGAGCTGAGCAAAATAGAGGGAAAAAGAGGCTTGTCATTAATTATAAGCCACTTAATGTCTTCTTACAAGACGACAAGTTTCCTCTACCACGAATCTCAGTTATTACACAAAGATTAAGTGGAACAAAAATATTCAGCAAGTTTGACTTGAAAGCTGGATTTTGGCAAATTGGGCTCCATCCTGAAGATAGGTATAAAACAGCGTTCTGTATACCTGAAGCCCAATACCAATGGACAGTAATGCCATTTGGACTCAAAGTAGCCCCCTCTCTCTTCCAAAAAGCAATGACCAAAATCTTTGAGCCCATACTACACTCCACACTCATCTACATTGATGACATCTTACTGTTCTCAAAAGACAGCGAAGCCCACAAGGCACTCCTGGCCCAATTCACTCAGATCATCAAAGACCATGGAATCATGCTATCAGCAAAAAAGAGCTCTATTGCTAAGACAAAAATTGAATTCCTTGGAATGATTTTCGAAAATGGATTTTTCCAACCAGGGGATCACCTTGCCAAAGAATTAATCCATTTTCCTGATGAAAACTTGACAGTCAAACAAGTCCAACAATTCTTGGGAATCGTCAACTACATCAGAGACTTTATCCCAGATGTGACCAGACACACTAGCCAGCTGTCAAAACTCCTAAAAAAGAAGCCTCCACCATGGGGACCTGAGCAAACCACAGCTGTCAAAACCCTGAAGAAGATAGCACAAGACCCCCCACCTTTAAAGATTCCCAGCACAGGAAAAAGAATATTGCAGACAGATGCTAGTGATGAATTCTGGGGAGCTGTGCTACTTGAAGAGATTGATGGGACAAGACACTATTGCGCGCATGCTAGTGGACAGTTCAAAGAATCTAAAAAACATTACCATTGTTGGATATTCTACCATATGGCCCACAGATGAAAAGACAGTCCTGAATGCCTTGGCCAAATACCTTTGTCAACTTTGGCAACCTGGACTATATGGAGAAAAAGATGTAGTTGAAGGACTCCCATTTCAATCGGATGTCCCACCGATAACTCTCCAAGAGTTTCAGTCCAGATTCATAACTTCAGGGATAATCAACCAGTTTGGACAATACTCCTTTTATGCTCCAACAGACCAGCCCAGTACGTCCACACAAGCTCCAAGCAGATATTCTGGAGAAGATCTGAATTCTGAAGATCCAGGTGGAAGAGTGTGTGCTTTACCACCAAGCCCAACTAGAATTGATGCAGGAATACCCGATGATGCTGAAGGCCCAAAATCAGACCCATATGACCCATATCTGCAAGATGCCCAAGATCCAAATGAAGAAAACACTGAAGACCCATTTCTCTACCTCCAAGACCCAGATACGGATTTCAGAGCTGTCAATCTAGCTTCTGATTCATCCTTCTCAGACGGTGATGGGACCCTACCAGAAGACTATTTCAAACCGTCTCTTTATTAGAACACTGTTGTTCCCACTATGTATAATTATGAGTGTGCTAGAATAAAGTGACCTCAGTCACATGCTTAGAAAATGCCAAAAAAGATAAGGCTTATCCTTATCCTCCAGGTGGCATTGTATGATAGGCTTGTTTAGATTTCGCTTCTATCTAGAGGCCTCTATATAAGAAGGTGCTCACCCCAGTTGTAATCAGATCTCAAGAAACATTGTGATATATCCACTTTTCCTACCTCTCAAGATGTTCTAAATTCTCTTTCTCTCTCTGAAAGCTTAGCCAGTGATATTTCCTTCTTCCTCAATCCAGTGCCATAACAGTATGCTCTGAGCTTGCCTCTTTAAGAGGATCCTGCTCATCAGAAAATGGCATGGATCAGATCCACGGGAATTTCTCATAGTGGAAAAAGGACTCAATGTTATAATGCTAAGTTTTGCTCGGACCCTTTGATCTCACTCGTTATAATGGTTAGAAAGAGTGATTGGGATAAGCAAATGATGCATTGTCTCGTTGTCATCCTGAAGTACTGGAGATCCACCCCTGTGGAAATGGGGATGAGATTTCATTCTAAAACTAAAACATCTAACTTGGGTACAAATAATTTGGTTCCCATCATGATATTTTTGGATGTATCCTTGTTTATATATTTGCTAGCAAAATCCAAAAAATAATGAAACTTGGAGACCACAAGAGTAATATTATATTTTTACAAGTGGACAACCCATCCGAGTTGAGTTGCCTTTGTAGAATAATCATGTTTACTTAATTAATAAACATCTATCACTACTTCTTATTACTACCAAATCAAATATAAGGACAATACTTTTTATGTATGTGTCTCTTTGTTTTTGTCGCTCTAATTTTTGCTAACAAACAATGCCTCAATATCAATAATGTAATTGTGGGAATATTCAAAAATAAGGATAAGATGAGGGCAATAATTTTTGTTGTAAATTTTATGGGATAAGGATTATATCATATGTCCCGATCCTGTGGAAAATCGTATTTCGAAGATAATTAATATTTTATTAATTTAGTGAAATCCCTTTTCATTTTTGTTGGATTATTAGGTGTTTT
>NC_029790.2:134303113-134305399 GCF_000816755.2 Arachis ipaensis | reverse complement strand
TCTAGTTTCATTAAAAGATGAAAAAAATTAAAAAAATATATTTTTTTTAACATGGTTTGATTTTGAAAAAAAAAATACAAAAGAAGACATGACAAACGTTGTAGAACCTGGTAATAGCTAGCCTCTTGCATAAAAAGACATCCATGTCCTTCTCACTTCAGCTACATTCCAATTTTATCCTTTTAAACAATTGATTTTTTAAGTTTAAAAAAAAGGCCAAAGTAGTGTAGTGGGCTGCACCTGCATGAAGAAAGATGCATCAGCACGTGACACACTCATCACTTCTAATTCTAAAATTTCTACCTCATCGATTCTCTGTCTTATTCTCATTTTTTTTCTTTGGTCATGGGTCTTATTCTCATCTTTAATTCTAACATATCTCACTCCAATTTTTTTTTTCCTTTATTACATAATATGTTTTTGACATTTTGTTTTCTCTATACTAACATTTTATCCAGATTTTATTTTTGATATTGGAGTAGCAACGGTGTTTTTTTAAAATGTGGGTTGATAGGGTGTTATTCTCAAATGTGAAACCGTTTAATTAGATAAACAAAAATCGGACCGTCCGATCTGTGAAAAGTACAGAAATCGGACTGTCCGATTTGTGAGGATACAGAAATTAGACTGAGAAATTTGTGAAATCGGACCGAAAGATTTGTGAGAGAACAGAAATCAGACCGAAGAATTTATGTTAAAAAAAATTAAAAAATTTGAAGTATAGAAATCGGACCCTCCGATTTGTGTATCTTCCACATTTTTAAAAAACACCAAAAATTACAATGTTAAGATATATCACCACTTTTACTTCCATATAAAAAAAAAAAAGCCCATTTTATCAACATCAAATTCATTTATTTCTCCTCACTACACTACAATAAAAATTACTTTCACTGATAAATTTTAGTGACACAATATAATAATTATTATATATTTATTTAATTTATATTTTTACGATAATTATATATTTATTATTGTTGTATATTATATATTATAATAATAGTTATATTTTTTGCAGCCATTAAAAAGATTTTTATCGATAGTTATTATATAATTATGTTAAATTTTTTTAACAACAAAACATAAAATAATTTATCAATAAATATATTAGTGATTATTTTTATTGTTGTAAAAAGTAAAATAAATAACCACTAACAATATTTTTTCTAACAGTGCCGTTAGATAAAATAAGAAAATAAAGAATCTAATAACCAATGCAATTTTCGCATCCCGTTTAATAAATTTGATTTGATTCTCAACATAAAAAAAATAGACACGAGCAATTAAAATTATAAATATACTTTTAAAAGTAAATTAAACAAATTGTTTTTATTATATGATGAAATTTAATTTTTTTTATCTATCTAGAGCCTTTTTTAAAAGTAGATATCGAGACAATATTTTTTTTCCATCTTGTATAAATATTAGTATCTTCATGATGATGCACATGCATGTGTGTAGATCAGAGTTGATCCATCTTTATCCTATCTCTTATTGGGCATTGGCATAACTTGAGGGCAAAGATAAACACTTGCTTTGCTAGTGCTCCTAACCTAATAATTATTATGATGCAACACAATATTTTTTTTATTTTTATTTTTAATTTGTTCTCCTTTCGAGGAGGAGTCAAAATTAAAATGCCTATTGGAGTATTTCAGAAAACCTATATTATTCCTCCTCCATGCTGCCCCTAATTTCTTTATAAAGTGTGTTTCAATATTTGTAAGAAATTTAAAAAAATATTTTTATTATTTAATTTGTATCAATTTAAGTCCTAATAACATTTACATAAGTCTTAAATTTATCTATATTAATTATTAATGATGCATGTTAATATTATTTTAAAATATCCCCAATTCCAAAATTTAATTTGTAATAATATTCTGGATTTTTTATTTATGTTTTAAAATTATATTTGATTTTAAACTGTTATTAACAAGTGAAGGCAATGAATAAAAATTAAATATACATAGATTACCGATAAAATTGATATAAATTAAAAATTAAAAATAATTTCAAAATTTCTTACAAATATTAACAAAAAAATATTTTATACCTTTATTAGTATGGATAAAATTGAGATGATGAGACTAAAATTGAGTATTGTTTTTAAAAATACAAAATCTGGACCTTCCAAACTTGAAGGTTGTATTTGTTTTTTGAGATTAGGAGACTAAGTCTGAGCATTGTGTTTGGTGACAAAAAATTAGAATTAAAAATTTTAGTCTTTAGATACAAAATTTCAATCCTTTTTAATATCTTCAAAAAGTGAGAATAGAAAGAATT
>NC_029790.2:134299295-134302852 GCF_000816755.2 Arachis ipaensis | reverse complement strand
TATCCTTCATTATCCATATTTATCTTAAACTAAATATGATACTAAAATATAATTAAGTCTTGTATATTTTATATCAAATATAATACAGAAACTTAATTTAGTCTCTGTCTCTCAATCTCCATCTCTTAGGTAGTATTTGGAGGAGAGACAGAGATTGAGAGACTAAGATTGAAAGATAAAGACTGACAGAGACTGAAATAAGTCTTAGTATTGTGTTTGGTGTAAAGTGAAAGACAGATATTGAAATAAGAATGAAGTTCTAATTTAATTTGCATAACAGATAAAGTTATAATTAATTAATTGAAATGGGATATTTTAGGTATAAAATATTATTAAAGTTTTAGTCTCTATCTCTAAAAATTTCAATCTTATGTGTCTCTATTTTTTGGAGATACTGAAATACTGAAATTTTAGAGACAGAATGTGTTGATATGCCACGTTAAGTAGTGACACCACAACACATAGTTGTTAGTTCTAATTAGTGACTAATACGATATCTTTATGAAATTAGATCACATCAACCTTAAATTAAGGGATTTTAGTGTCTTAAGGTCCCTCTCAATTAGGTTTTATTTTTATCTAATTTTATAAATTTATTATGTTAGCAGTCAATTAAGACTATTAAATGTGTGTACATAGTATCATTTAGCATGTAATATCAGCAAACTTTGACATTGTCAATAAAAAAAGTGATAGAACATAAATACTTAAATTAAGCAAGACAGGGATACTCTCAAAAAAGTTGTGTGGTAGCTTTTGAGTTTTCATATGTGTGGAAAACTATCAGCATCCACTGCTTGTTAAATAATAGCCTCTCCATTAAGATTGTTGCCCAAAAGTGCTCACATAATTAAAGGCCTGCATCTGTGTCATCCTGTTAACACTAAATACCACTTATTATTACTCTTTGGTATTGATTAGGACACTAGTTAAAAAATATAAAAATTGAAACTTTGTTTTTTAAAAAATATTTTTAAAACATTTAATATTTTCATATAATGCTTTTACTCTTATTTTTAGAGTGAAACCTCATTTCGGCCTCTAACAAATTCACGAAATTCTTTTCTGCTCCTTAACAAAAGTATAATCTCATCGCGACCCCTAACGATTAATTCCGTGAGATATTTTGTCTTTTCTATTAATGTCTCCATCTAGAGTTAACAGATTTTGCCTACGTGAACATTTAAGTCAATAATTTAATGAATAAATTATCCCCTCTTCTTCTTTTCTTTTCTCCTCTTATTCTCTATGCGAGCCAGAATAAATTATCCCCACCAAGCCAACTCTCCTCTCCCTTTCTTCTCAACATTATTTTTAGCCACCATCATCACCAACATCCACTACCATTCTCTGTTATCACTATACCAACTCACTGTCACATCATCTTCCTCATTCTCCTCCTCCTCCTTTTTCTTCTTCTTTTTCTTTGCATCAATCTACTGCTACCTTCTTTCAATTGAGTAGTTTTATCTGTTTAAATACTTGAATTTGATTGGGAATATGGTTTCACAAGTTGTCCTTTTCTAGATTTTGATGATTAAGTATAGATATTTACTTAAAGTATCGATTTTTATGTGAAAGAGTGATTTAGTAATTATGGGAGTGCGTCGATGTTTTAATTTGTTCGATGTAAGATTCTCTACTTGAAATGCAAATTTGGAATTTAGTGTGAAATCAAATAGAGATAGGGGCAAGCTAGTGAAAGAGGGGTTGTGAGGATAAGGAGAAGAAAAAGGAAGAGAGGATAGCCGTGGCGACACGAGATTGTCGATGGTAAACAGTAGGGATGTACATGGGCCGGTGAAATTTGGTTTGTCCCAACTCAGACCCGGCCCTAAATATACACTAGGTCTATTTTTTAGACCGTAACTTGCCTCTAGACCCAATGAAACCTAAATATTTTCGGGTCACAATTATATCGGGTCCAAACCGGGCCTTTAAAACTTTAACAATAATTTATAAAGAAACTTATTTATAAAGAAGAAACTTGTTACCGAGAAGTTGCTATCCATATTTGAACTTGAATTTGTCTATAAATTCTAATTTGATGCTTCTTTGATCTATTTTCTAATTGAACAAGTGTGATTAAAAATAAAACAATAAGCTTATAATTAATATAGCATAATATTGAAATTAATTTAAAACATATATACCTTTTTGAATTCCCTTAGGGTGTACATGGGTTAGATGAAGTTGGGTTCGCCTTGACCCAGATCTGACCCTAAATAATGACCTTGTCTATTTTTGAGACCCTTACCCGACCTAAGATCCGGTGAAATCACACCAAATTAGCCCCTAAAATATTCGGGTCCGGGTCGGACAATGTACACCCTTAGTGAACAGAGAAGTAGAGGGAGAGATATGGCTTCGTGGTTTTGGTTCGGTAAAAAAGAAGAAGAATGATGGCAGTAGAGTGGTGCAGCAAAAACAGAGAATGGTGGTGAATGTTGGTGATGATGGTGGCCAAAAATAATGGAGATGAGAAAGAGAGAATGTAGAGAATGATGGTAGATATTGGTGATGATTAAGGGTCAGGTTGGGGTTATACTCCTTCTATTGATGGAGACTTTGACGGAAGCGCCAGAATGTCTAACGAAAGTAATGGATAGGGGGTCGCGATGGATTTATGCTTTCGTTAAAGAACGAAAAGAGATTTCACGAAATTATCAGGGATTTGAGGTGAAATTTCACTCTATTTCTTATAAGTGTTTAGTAAAACCAAAGAAAAAATCTTTTATTAGAAAATAATAATAACACTTATTATCAAAACACTTTTTTTATTATTATTATTATTACGAAGAAGAAGTTAAGATAGAGTAGAAAGGTCGAGACTTTTTTATTTTGTTAACTAAGTTATCCAAGAAAATGAAGGCAAATCTCTATCTCCCGTGAAGAGAAATAATCACAAAGCTTTTCTGAGGATCGTTGTCGCCCGAGTCTTGGCCGCCATACTTTTCTCTACTCCTCTTCTTTACTCTCTTCCTTTTAATCTCAATATCTTCTCTTCCTTTCTTTTTTCTTTCTTTCTTTTTTTTCACTCACCTTTCTCCTCTCCTTCTTCTTCATTTTCTCTAGTTGTTGTTCCTATTTTTTTTTTTTCTTTCAAAGGTTCAGATATGATATCCAAATCTACATATAAAATAATCCGTGGTTATTCTCTTCTTTTTGTGGTGTATGGGTTCTCTTCGTGGGTGTTTTAGTTATTTTACAAAGATATAATTAGGAGAACTTCTTGTAAAGAAAATATTATAAATAGATTTCTAACTTTTTATCTCAAAGATAAATAAGTCCCGACTAATTAAAAATACAAAATCGTTTCTTACTTGTTAAAATATGAGATATCTAAGTTTTTTTAAAGGCCAATTTATCTTTATATATATATTTTCGATGAAAGGACTTAAATGTCCCATATTTAAAACGTCGGAATGTTTTTGTATTTTCAATTAGTTAAAAAATTATGTATCTTCGAATTAAAAAGTTAAGGATTTTTTTTCTATTTTTATATTTGAAAAGATTTTAGATTTATTCAAAAAAAAGTATTTTTCTGTGTTACAGTA
>NC_029790.2:134297805-134299172 GCF_000816755.2 Arachis ipaensis | reverse complement strand
ATAAAAAGTATTTATTTTTTTAATTTTAAATTTAATATTTTTCATATAACTTATAAATGTCCTTTGACTATTTCGTTAAATAAAAGTTTTTTTCTAAAGAAATAAAAAAGATAGAGGAGGAAAGCCAAATTGAAATTAGGGAAGGTGAAGACATATAGGTGCCAAAAGGAGTGTTTTTAATTTTTCGTTGTTCAACGGTCAAAGCTCAAAAGGAAATGGATATTATTGGATTGGAGAAATGTTGGCACAGTAACAGTAGTAAATACCTATGCTAGGCTTCTAAGGGTTGCAAGGCTCTATAACTCCATGCTAATTTTTGTTAGGTTTAGGGTTTATTAGATGGTCAAATAGGGGTGATTTAAATATATGAATTTAATTTTTAATTATTTATATATATTATGTATTATCACTGTAAAATATTTTAGACTAAAGTTGTATAACTAAGTAGATGTATTATCCCATATATATATAACATTACGTTTAGATACATTTACTTTGTGATTACTATATGTTATAGTATAAATTATTAATTACTAATAGATCTCTGTATATTCCAAATTTTCATTGTAAGAAAGGAACATTTAGGGGTGTCTATGGATCATATCGTATTCGCAGATCTGCGGTAAATATCCGCATCTGATCTGAAAATCGCGGATATTTGTTCTACATCCGCGGATCCGCAGATCCGCACTATAATAATTAAAAAATAAATAAATAAATAAATATATATATATATTTGGTATTGTATTTACTTGTTTGTATGTTTTAGTTAGTAATTATTATTCATATATTGTATTTTTTTTTTTTTTTTATTTAGAAAGAAAAGAGTTTGATTAAAAATATTTTAGGAAAAAATAAATTTAAAAGTATAAAAAAAATATTTTTATCGAAATCTTTTACATAGAAATATGATTAAAAAAAAAAGTTTAATTATGCGGATATATCCGATATCCGATCCGATCCGCAGACACTCCTAGAAACGTTAATGTGATGAAAATCAAAAGCACATGACCATTCTTTTAATAATTAGCAATTCAGAGATTATTGGAAGGAAAAAAGAAGCAGCACATGACCTACTAGGCTATCATATATATATATGTATGCTAAGCACGTGATCCTCCTATATGGAAAATATTATGGTTTTGTCATCTTGTATAATTATTATATATCCGTTGAAATTGGGAAACCTTAATTCTAAATGTTTTCTAGTCAAATTAAGGAATCTAATGTCTCTGCCATAGCATGTTTGAAAAGGCATGAAGAATGAAAAGATATATCACACAATCTATATATCTAATGTACTTTGGAAATCCATTAAACCCCAACCATGAAAAAAAATAATAACGAAGAAAGAGGGGGGGGTTTTG
>NC_029790.2:134287137-134297613 GCF_000816755.2 Arachis ipaensis | reverse complement strand
GGGTTGGCTACATGAATCAAACGACGATCATGTCTACAAAAAAATTATTTGATATTTTAATTCAAACAAAAAAAATCAGTTACGAAAAATATCAAATAATTAGTTATCGACCGAATCAATTTGGTTTTTATTGAAAAATCGATTAAAAATTAATGGCTAATTCGATTTTCAAAACTTTGAGAATAATTCATATATGACAAAAACATTCCTAGAAATTGTATTCTTAGTAACGATATTGCTGGAAATAAAAATCAAGAAGGCATATTTACCTTTTATCCCTCTTTATTTAAGCCATATTTATCATCTCAAACCATATTCAAGCCTCCATATTTGAGCATAGCCCCTGACTAATTCATCGGCAATGATAGTTATAACTTTATAAGGTACATTAATTGAGAATAAGGAAGACATTGCTGAACCTGCTTTCTATAGTTGAAATAGGACTAACTACAACGTAAAGTATGTGAGATTAGCTAAAGCCTAATCAAATAAAGGCTCCTTGACAAGAAGATCAACTTTCTCATGAAGAAATTTGAGCATATCCTCTCGTCCTTCCTTTATAAGCAATTGTCTTAACTTGACAAATGTTGAACCTTGTGGAGTTCCATTCTCTATCATCTCTTCCATCAAAACACAAGCTTTCATAGCATTTCCCTTTTGGCACAACCCATTGATGAGGACTGAATAAGTGTGCAAACTTGGGACAAACTGTTTTGACTTCATATACTTCCATATTTCATAGCTATCTCTAGTTCATTTCTCTCAGAGAACATTTTTATCAACATTGTATAGGTATCTGCATCCGGTTCGCAAGACTTAACCACCCGGCGGAAGACCCTAAAAGCTCTATCAGTCTCTCCCTGGCTTATCAAACCGCTTATGATAACATTGCAGGTCCTTGAATTAGGATCAACACCATTGGATTCCATCTCTTGCAAAACTCGATGAACATTTTTGAATTTGTTTGCTTTACAGAAAGCACCAATTAATGCATTATAAACCACAACATCTGGCTTGAGTCCCTTGCTTTCCATCTCTATGAATGTGTTGATAGCTTCATCAATCTGATTTTCCACCCCATATGTGTGGACCAGGACACTATAAATAAAAGATGTTGCGCTGCAATTGTTAGCATCCATTTCCTTTACTACCTCTACAGCTTCATCAACTCTTCCGGCTTTGCAAAGAATGTCAACCATTATTCCATATGTGACAATATCTGGATCGCATCCCATATGAACCATCTCTCTAAAAACATCTCTTGCTTTCGGAAGATTCGGAGCCCTTCCCCATCCATCAAGCAATATGCTATAAGTTTTTGAGTCCGGAACAAAGCGATCCTTCATAGAATCAAAGATCTTCTAAGCCTTCCTCACATTCTTGGACTTGAACAATGCACTTGGGAAACCGTTAAATGCAGCAAGATTTGGAGCCATGTCATATTTTTCCATGACAATAAACGTATAAAAAGCCTCTAAAGACCAGTTTGATTAAGAGCAGTGTCAAGTGCCACTGGAGGACAAGACATCATAGTCTTGCATACCATTCTAGTTGCATCTGTAATCTCCTGAACTGGTTCAATTGTACAGTAAAATTTAGCAAACAACACCCATTTGGATAACAGTATTTTGTTAATGTCAAAAACTCTTATCATTGTTCCTTCCAGATCAATCCTAATTCAGTGGCACAAATAAACAAACACATGGTGTACATAACATGTTACTATATGGGTATGAATAGGCATGTTATGCGGAGCATGGCTGAGAAGTGCATGAGGTGGACGGGTCCGTGGGGAGTGTGGAGCACCGGTGGGGTAGCGACGGCGGCCGCAGCGGCGGACGGTGGTTCAAAGCTTACCAGAACAGCAGCGAGGAGACGAGGGGTAGAAGTTTATCGGTATGTTTAAACAAGTTTTAGAAGTTTAAATTCTGTTTTATATATACAAATAATTTATTTAATAATAAATTTTTAAATAAAATTATAGTATGTAATTGATTAATCTTTAACTTGTTAAATTCGGAGATTATGTGAAAAAACAAAAAATAATTACATATTAGTAATTAATCCTTAATTTTTATTTCCACCCCAAAAAATTTTCATAATCTAATTTTATTGAAAGTGAAATGGATGCGAACAGTTGAGGGTGTGTTTGGTAAACACTTAGAAGTACAAGAAGTA
Organism: Arachis ipaensis; assembly: GCF_000816755.2. Lineage (NCBI taxonomy): Eukaryota > Viridiplantae > Streptophyta > Magnoliopsida > Fabales > Fabaceae > Arachis > Arachis ipaensis. The sequence goes on along the minus strand of NC_029790.2, from coordinate 134,295,435 downwards.
TGTTCAATTTTCTTGATTGCTGTAATTTTTGTTTGGCTAACTTTTTTACTCTAAACACTAACATAATTCTGGATTTGAATTTTCTTTCATCAGAAGTAACAAATTCAAATGGTAACTTTTGCTTTCACTTGATAAATTAAAAAATTAATTGACATTCTATCAATTTTGTTATTCAATCTCATCTACAATAAAAGATACCAAAAACAATCATAAGAGTTTTTGAATTTTTTTTATCGCTATGCTTTACAAATAAATATTTTTTTAATATTATTATTAATACTCTTTGTTAAGTTTTAATTTTTTTCAAATTTTTATTTATTTATTTTTTAATAGTATGAATATTTTTATTTAGAATTTTTTTATGTTTATTTAGGTATATTATTTTCTTAAATTAGATATATTTTATTTATTATAGTTAATTTTTATAATATAAATTTCATTAGAAAGATATAATTAAATACAAAAAATTAAAAAGAGTACTAAAGAAGAATACTAACAAATTATAATTAAAAGAGTACTAAATTTCAACACATAAATTTAAATTCTTTTCAAAAGAAATTATAGTCAAAGAGTGTTAAAATAATATAATTTTGAAAGATATAAATTTATGTCTTCTTTAGTAATTTTTGTTTAAATGTAATTTTGAATGATGTAATTCATTTTAATACAAAATTACCAAACATAAATCACATTAACACCAACTCACTTTTTATCAAATTCAAGTTTGTAAAATTAATTTTAGGAAAAGTCTAGGGGGCAGCAACTTTGTATTTTCTGGCCAGTACTTAACCATCAAAACAAAAATGAGTGATTCTCCACCATTAGATGTAATCTCACACCATTAAAAATACTATTGATGGCCAATTGATGGTTACAAAATATTAAAATTGCTGGCCCCTAGCATTCCTCTTAATTTTATACAAACTCTTGTTTGTAAACTCTAATCCAAACACACACTGAGCCATTGGAAGCTTAAGGTTTTGATACCATAGGCTGCATTTATTTACATAGAAAGGACACTGAGATCCATAGAGACATAAAATCATATTTGACAAAGGAGATATGGATAGAGATAATGTGTTTAGAGATACTAAAATAGTATATTTTATGTCTATCCTGACCGAAATGACACGGAAACATAACAAGGACACGATTTATTTTTTATTTTTTTTTATTATTCTTGTTAATTTTTCATAATTATACTTTTTTTATTATTATATTTTTTATCTCAAATTTTTTGAATGAAAAAAAATAAAAATAAATTAAATTTTTATAATTTATTTTAGTTTATCACTATTTATTTTTCTATTTTTTTATATTTTATTTTTTATGTTTTGTCATATTCTATTCTCATAAACAAATACAGCCATAAAGCAGACATCAGAACTTAGCCGAAGATAAATGAAATGAAAAAAAGAAAAAAAAAAAGTTTGTGCTTGTCATAGAAACGAAACTAATCTCACTGATCAATGCTTTCTGTTACATACACAACTATATATAAGCAGGGTAGTTACAATTTCAATCGAACATAATCAATCATAATTAACACCTCTTATACGACACTGACAAATCTATAACTAACTTTCAACTAACTCAGTTTTTATTCTTTAACTTTACAATAGCTTCTGTGTGTCAGCTAAAAAGAATACTACACTAATACAAATTTAAAAAATATACACTTAATTAGATTAAGTACATAAAAGCACCCTAACTACTATATACTTAAAAGGAAAAGATGACATTATATTTTTTTATATTTTTAATAAGTATCCTATAGTAAAACATTTATTATTATCGTTGTTGTTATTATTCTCCTTATTAAGATTATATCCGTTAAAAAAAGAGTTAATAGTTAAAATCGTCCTAAAAAAATATTTCGATCTCCATTTTAGTTCCTGAAAAATGAAATTAATCAAATTCATCCCTAAATAATTTTTTTTAATCACATTCTTTCCTTCGTTAATTTCTTAATACTACCGTTAACCTGGAATGTGAATTGACAGTGCAACATAGTAAACGGTGTCGTGTTGCATTCTTCATCCCAAAAAACAAGCGTTCTCATTCGTTCTTCTTCTCGTACCTCCAGCTGATAAAGAAGCCTCACTGTCGTTGCACAGTGGTGTCGTCACTTCCGCTGTCGCTGGTCGAAGCCACCCCTGCACATAATTTTCATTGCTCCATCGCTCTCTCAATCGCCTTCTCCTTTTTTCACTCACGCATTGAGGAAGAAGGCTGAACAAGGAGCTGGGTTTCGTGACCCAATCACCTTCTCCTTTTTCTGTTTTTGTTGTGCTCAAACACCATCATTCATCTACTTTCATGGAACAAAAAATAATCTACATTAAACCAAATCTCCCCATTCAAAATTTAAATTAATTTCTCTAATGAAAATAATGAAACTAAAATCACAACAGAACAAAACAAAACTACCAACTTCAAATTAGAAACTAACATAGGTTTGCATGTGACAAAAACCACAATAAATTTCACAAATAAAATCCCAATTGATTAAGAACCCTTTGTCCTATTGACAACCCACGGTGGAAAAACCCGCATAAACAGCGGGTGAGAAAGCGAGCCACCCTTAAAGAGTTGCAATCGATTCGAAGAAAACAAAGCACCCAAAGAAGAAAATGAAACCCAAAGAGAAAATACAGCTATAGTAGCTGATGTCACAGTAACCACCGCTGCTACCATTATTAGAACATACGCCACCGCCACCGCCTCTGGTTACCTGACATGTACCCATCTCGCAAAAAGGTCGCCGGAAGAGCTCCAAATTAAGGATTTTGAACCCCACAAGATCTCGCAGCACCACCGCAATGCACTGCCTCAGACACAAGCATTTCACACTGAAAAAGAAAGAAAAAAGAAAGAGATTTTTGGAGCGAAACAGAGGGATGACTGTTATGATAGGTGGTGATGGGGAAAAATGCGGCTTAATACCCCATCCTGGACATCAAACGGCATCGTTTCAACCTTTGGAGGCAAAAAGAACAAAATTATGTCGTTTTAGAGTGCGTTACGCTGTCAATTAATGTTCAACGTCAGCAAACGTTAGCCACGTCATCAACTGAGATGACGAAAGGACGAACTCCATCAACGCGATTATCTTTCGGGGACTAATTTGATTAATTTTATTTTTCGGAGACTAAAATGGAGATTGAGATATCTTTCGAGAACGATTTTGACTATTAACTCGTTAAAAAAAGTTTAAATGAGGGGCATTAATTCCAATTTCAATAGAAAAAGAGTAAATAAGAGTAGTCTTATTTACTAATCACTAAGATGGTTTTGGGTTTATTGATCCATTGGTACTCAAAATAAGAGATATCATGCATTGAAATTGGCGTGTTGACTGTCGTTTGATTATGAGATATCATCCCCTTTTGCCTCATAGCATTGACAAGATCCCACATGATCTGGTATTGCCTTATTTTGGCCAAAGACTCAATCATTGAGTGATATGCCTTGATGTCGTGTGAGTAATTTCGCTGCTTCTCGGCCTACTCGAAGAACCGAAACGCCAACATACCGACATTCCCAAAACTCTGGAGGACACTCTGGACCAAATCTGGTGAAACTCTAAAGACCAGTTTGATTAAGAGCAGTGTCAAGTGCCACTGGAGGACAAGACATCATAGTCTTGCATACCATTCTAGTTGCATCTGTAATCTCCTGAACTGGTTCAATTGTACAGTAAAATTTAGCAAACAACACCCATTTGGATAACAGTATTTTGTTAATGTCAAAAACTCTGATCATTGTTCCTTCCAGATCAATCCTAATTCAGTGGCACAAATAAACAAACACATGGTGTACATAACATGTTACTATATGGGTATGAATAGGCATTGTTAGATAATTAAATCAAGAATATTCAAGAGAATAGTACAACTACACCATACTAGAACTATCATGAAATTAGAAGTTACAAGAATTATAAGTGATGAAACTAGAAGCTAGAAGAATCACAAGTCAAACTTTATCTCCTAATCAAAATTGAAGGCTACAAATCAAGTTGGAAGAATCATGAACAAGTTATACTCATCACCTCCATACTAGAAGAATGATAAATCATGAATTGGGAGCTACAGTCTTTGAGAAGAGAATATGAAAGGTATGAGATGTCGAGCTCAGAAACTGTTGAGCAATATTTTATTCGTGTTACAGATCTTGTCAATAAAATGAGAGTCTATGGAGAAGATATGCCCGATAGCAAAGTAGTGGAGAAAATTCTTCGCACCATGCCGATGAAGTATGACCATGTGGTGACTACGATACTAGAGTCCCACGATATGGATACCATAACGATTGCAGAGTTGCAAGGAACCATGGAAAGCCACATCAGCAGAATATTGGAGAAGTCAGAAAAATCAACTGAGGAAGCCCTGAAAAGCCGAGTGAATTTCAACAACGTTGCAGAATCAAGCCGTACACAAGAAGGACGAGGTCGTGGTTTTAATTTTCAAAGTAGAGGCAGAGGAAGTTTCAGAGGTAGAGGTCGTGGCAATTACAACCAAGGAAGTTACAATAACTTTACACCACCTAATCAAGGAAGAGGTGGAACGAATTTCAGGCCTGTCAACCGAGGAAGAGGTCGAGGAAATTTTCATCAAGAAAGAACCAATTTCAACTGCTTTCATTGTGGAAAGTATGGACACAAAGCAGCAGATTGCAGATTCAAAGTGATGAATAATAATCAAGCACACGTTGCAGAAAATCAGCATCAAAATACTGATAATAATCCGGGTACTCAGACTTTATTTTTTACAAGTAATTCATGTGCTAAAGATGAAAATATATGGTACTTGGATAATGCTTGCAGTAATCATATGTCTGGTAGAAAGGAGTTATTTTCTTCATTAGATGATTCAGTTAAACTATTATTGAAGTTTGGTAATAGTACAAAGATCCCTATTGAAGGAAAAGGGCACATACCAATTAGATTGAAAGATGGTTCTCTGAGTTATATTTCTGATGTTTTCTATGCTCCTGAACTTGATTACAATTTACTGAGTATGGGGCAATTATCTGAGAAGGGATATAAGATGATAACTTATCGTGGATATTGCACTGTATTTGACAACAATGGAAGGTTTATTGATAAAGCAAAGATGACTTCAAACAGAATGTTTCCATTAAAAATTCAACATGTTAATCCCTCTTGCATGAGTTCTGTGATACTTGATGATAACTGGTTATGGCATATGCGGTTTGGGCACTTTCATTTTTCTGGCCTAAACTACCTGTCAAGAAAAGGACTTGTTTCTGGTCTACCACGGATTCATATTCCCAATTGTGTTTGTGAGATTTGTCAACTGGGAAAGAAGCACAGAGATCCATTCCCTACAGGAAAGTCTTGGATAGCTAGAAGATTACTTGAAATTGTGCATTCAGATCTCTGTTCTGTAGAAGTTCCAAGTAATGGTGGTAGCAGGTACTTTATCACTTTTATTGATGATTTTAGTAGATATACATGTGTATATTTTCTGAAGCAGAAATCAGAAGCATGTGATGTCTTTAAGACATTCAAGGCATTTGTCGAAAAACAAAGTGGCTGTAAAATCGAACTGAAACACAAAGATAGAAAAGCAGCTGACTATAATTCCAAATACATGTGACGAAGTAGAAGAAAGACAACCTGACATAACTGAACAACCAGAATCATCTAGAAGACCTCAAAGAGAACGGAGACTACCTGCTAGATTAGCAGATTATGAAGTTGGCAATGACAACGATCCGTCCGATGAAGAAATCATAAATTTTTCTCTATTTTCAGATTGTGAGCCATTGAACTTTGAAGAAGCCTCTAAAACAACAATTGGAAGAAAGCAATAGATGAAGAAATTCATGCCATTGAGAAGAATGACACATGGGAGCTGACAGATTTACCAGCAAATAAGAAGCCAATTGGAGTAAAGTGGGTTTACAAGACTAAGTACAAATCCAGTGGTGAAGTTGATCGTTTCAAAGCAAGATTAGTTGCAAAAGGATACAAACAAAAACCAGGTATCGACTACTTTGAAGTATTTGCTCCTGTTGCTAGATTAGACACTATTCGTATGATTATTTCACTCTCGGCTCAAAATAAATGGAAGATACATCAAATGGATGTTAAGTCTGCATTTCTAAATGGCACTTTAGAAGAAGAAGTGTATGTTGAGCAACCTGCAGGATATGAAGTTCTTGGAAAAGAAGATAAAGTTTATAAATTGAAGAAAGCTTTGTACGGGTTAAAGCAAGCACCAAGAGCATGGTACAAGAAGATTGATTCTTATTTCATTGAGAATGGTTTCAGAAGATGTCCGTTTGAGCATACTCTTTATATCAAGTTCGTTGAAAATGGAGATATCTTGATCGTGTGTCTTTATGTTGATGATTTGATCTTTACTGGGAACAATTTGAAGATAATTGTAAAATTCAGGGAGGCTATGATAAAGCACTTTGAAATGACAGATATAGGCTTGATGTCTTACTTTCTTGGCGTTGAAGTGGTTCAAAGAGATGATGGAATTTTCATTTCTCAGAAGAAATATGCAAATGATATTTTGAAGAAATTTCAGATTGAGCACTCAAAACCAGTTTCTACTCCAGTCGAAGAGAAGTTCAAATTGTTGAGAGAAGATAAAGGAAGAGCAGTAAATCCCACATACTACAAAAGCTTGATTGGAAGTCTGAGATACTTGACTGCGACTAGACCAGATATTGTGTTTGGAGTTGGTTTGCTTAGCAGATTTATGGAGGAGCCTTGTATCAACCATTTGCAAGCGGCAAAGAGAATTCTTCGATATATCAAAGGTACTCTAAATGATGGAATTTATTATGAGAATACTAATGAAGTAAATCTTGTTGGCTACACTGATAGTGATTGGGCCGGAGATATAGAAACAAGAAAAAGTACTTCAGGATTTGTATTTCATGTTGGTTCTGGTGCAATTTCATGGTCGTCAAAGAAACAACCAGTAGTAGCACTATCTACAGCAGAAGCAGAATATATAGTAGCAGCAAGTTGTGCAACACAAGCGGTTTGGCTAAGAAGAATTCTTGAGGAGTTAAACGAGAAACAAAGTACTCCAACAACAATATTTGTGATAACAAGTCAGCTATTGCACTTTGCAAAAATCCAGTATTCCATGGAAGATCGAAGCATATTGATATTCGATTTCACAAAATTAGAGAATTGGTGAATGAGAAAGAAGTTTTGATTGAGTACTGTCCCACTGAAGACCAAGTTGCAGATATCTTTACAAAACCGTTGAAGACAAAATTATTTAACAAGTTGAAGAAGATGTTTGGAATGATAAACTCTACAAGCTTGATTTAAGGGAGGCAATGTTAGATAATTAAATCAAGAATATTCAAGAGAATAGTACAACTACACCATACTAGAACTATCATGAAATTAGAAGTTACAAGAATTATAAGTGATGAAACTAGAAGCTAGAAGAATCACAAGTCAAATTTTATCTCCTAGTCAAAATTGAAGGCTACAAATCAAGTTGGAAGAATCATGAACAAGTTATACTCATCACCTCCATACTAGAAGAATGATAAATCATGAATTGGAAGCTTCAAGATTGATGACTAAGAATTTGAAACAAAATTGAACAAGGAACTTGACTAGTAAAATTTCTACTTGTTTCTTGAATCATTACAACTAGTGCTTAGTTGTGGGAGATTATGTGAAAAAACAAAAAATAATTATATATTAGTAATTAATCCTTAATTTTTATTTCCACCGCAGAAAATTTTTATAATCTAATTTTATTGAAAGTGGAATGGATGCAAACAGTTGAGAGTGTGTTTGGTAAACATTTGGAAGCACAAGAAGTATGTGTAATTTTTTTAATTGCTGTAATTTTTGTTTGGCTAATTTTTTTCCCTCTAAACACTAATATGATTTTGAATTTGAATTTCCTTTCATTAGAAGCAACAAATGGTAACTTTTGCGTTTAACTTTTGCTTTTACTTGATAAATTAAAAAATTAATTGACATTTTACAATTTTACCATTCAATCTCATCTACAATAGCCAATGAGTTATAGCTCAAATGGCATAATCTCCCCATACTCAATTAAGAGGTTGCGAGTTTGAGTCTCCTATCTTTGATAAAAAAAAAAATCTCATCTACAATAAAAGATACCAAAAATAATCATAAAAGTTTTTGAATTTTTTTTTCTCGCTATGCTTTACAAATAAATATTTTTTTTAATATTATTATTAATACTCTTTGTTAAGTTTTAATTTTTTTCAATTTTTTATTTATTTTTCTTTTTAATAATATGAATATTTTTT
>NC_029790.2:134281944-134286663 GCF_000816755.2 Arachis ipaensis | reverse complement strand
CTTAAATTAGATATATTTTATTTATTATAGTTAATTTTTATAATATAAATTTTATTATAAAGATATAATTAAATACAAAAAATTAAAAAGAGTACTAAAGAAGAGTATTAATAAATTATAATCAAAAGAGTACTAAATTTCAATACATAAATTTAAATTCTTTTCAAAAGAAATTATAGTCAAAGAGTGTTAAAATAATATAGTTTTGAAAGATATAAATTTATGTCTTCTTTAGTAATTTTTGTTTAAACGTAATTTTGAATGATGTAATTCAAACGACATGCATCTTATTATAATTCATTTTGATACAAAATTACCAAACATAAATCACATTAACATCAACTAACTTTTTATCAAATTCAAGTTTGTAAAATTAATTTTAGAGTAAAAGACAAATAGGTCCCTGACCTTTTAAAACGAGGACATTTTCGTCCCTCAAGATTGAAAAATACATTTCGATCCTTCACGTTTTAAAACGCGTGACAATTAGATCCCTCCGTCGAGTTGGGCTTCAAAACGGCAACAGAACATGCTGACTTGGAAGGGTAGAGTGTTAGGTGTCCGTTTTAGTTGCTGATGTGGATGGAGAACAAATTTTTAATGGACAAATTAGTCCTTGATGCCTAACATCTTGCCTCTGCCATGCGAGTTTCTGCTCAATGACCCTCCTACTCTCCTCATTTTGATTATTCTGAAACTTGTTCACAACTTGCTCTTATTGATTCAAAACCTCCATTTCACTATACAAATTCTTAGTGTTACTAACATACCTATCCATCTTCCTCACCATACCTTCCATATGCTTAACCAAGAACCCTAATTCATTGACATCTATGACCCCACTCACAATGTCACCATACACATGCTCAAATCCCTGCAATGCAGGAACAGAACACTTCTTTCCTAATCATATTTATGTAAGACTATATATATAAACACTAGCACTAAAATGAAGGCCTAAATTTGAGAGTTTTAAACTAATTATAATCCTAACACATACAGTAATACCTGTAAAGCTTTTTCGAGAGAAGCAACAACCTTTTACGTGTATGTATCACCTATACAATACCATAAAAAATTGCATTCCAAAAATTAAGTCACTATTTTCTGGGAGCACAAATGTTGGAGATCATTCGATATATCAAAAGCATCATCCAGATGCTTAAAATTGACCTTGAAATATACACACAAACACACTAAACTGGGACCACTAAATACACAAATTGTTAATTTGCCATCACCTTCTTGGTCTGGTTGAAGTGGTATATCCGAACATGGCATATACATATAAGGCAACCAACTGAGAAGAAGCCGACATCAAGCTAACCAATATTCGTTTTCGAAGCTTGGTCGAACAAGAACCTTGAGGTAGCCATGTCACCAGCCTTTGCATAGCCATCAATCATGATCGTGAAAGAAGCAACACTCTTTTCCGGCATAGCATCAAGCACTACTCTAGCATTGCCCAAATCTCCCACCTTCACAAAATCCCATATCATCGCATTCCATGATGCCACATTCCTCTGAGGCATTTCATCAAACAGCCTCTTTGCCTCCACCACATCCCTAACCTTCACATAGCTAACCACCATAGTCATCTAACTACATTCTTCTCAAACATTCCATCAAAGACCTTGCGAGCATCACCAATCTTTCCACATTTCCCTTACATATCAACCAAACAGGTTCCAACAAACATATCACCTTCAACCCCCACACCTCAACGCCGAGCCATGGAGTAATTTTTCTTCGCAGGATCTGCACATGCTTGAACAGGCCTTAATCACAGAAGAGTAAGTGTACCTATCAAGAAGAGACCCATGTGCTTTCATGCGAATAAAAGCAGAGAGGGCGTCGAAAAAGTAACTTCCTTTGGTGTGAGCTCCAATGAGGGAGTTCCAGAGAAAAGGGGAACGGCCAAGGACGTGGTCGAAGACGGAGGTGTAATATGAAGCAGTGGTGGCAAAAGAGGCGGAAAGGAAAATGAAGCGGGAGATGATGAGGTGATCTTGCTCTAGACCTCGTTGGATGATGGAGGCGTGGACTTAGTAGAGGTGATGAATGGTCTTGCAGACCTTAAGAAGGGTGATAATGGCGGCAGTTGAACGCGGCAGAGAAGAAGAGTGTCAAAATATTGAATTCATCGGAAGAATGGCGTCGTTTTGGCCTTAAGGGACGAATTTGTCCACTAATAATTTGTCCCAATCCACTTCAGCAAGTGTAACGGATACGTCATTCTCTACCCCTCCATGTCAGCTGGCTCCGTTGCCCTTTTTTGCCCAAAATGGACGGAGGGGTATAATTGTCGACCGTTTTAAAACGTGAGGGATCGAAATGTATTTTCCAATCTTGAAGGACGAAAATGTCCTCGTCTTAAAAGGTCAGGGACCTATTTGTCTTTTACTCATTTTATACAAACTCTCGTTTGTAAACTCTAATCCAAACACACACTAAGCCATTGGAAGCTTAAGGTTTTGATACCATAGGCTGCGTTTGTTTACATAGACAGGACACTGAGACTCATAGAGACATAAAATCGTACTTGACAAAGGAGACATGGATAGAGACCATGTGTCTAAAGACACTAAATTAGTATATTTTATATCTATCCTGCAGGAAAAACGCAGAAACATAACAATGGCACGACTTATTTTTTATTTTTTCTTTTATTATTCTTGTTAATTTTTCATAATTATACTTTTTTATTATTATAAACAATGGCACGACTTATTTTTTATTTTTTCTTTTATTATTCTTGTTAATTTTTCATAATTATATTTTTTATTGTTATATTTTTTATCTCAAATTTTTTGAATGAAAAAAAAAATAAAAAAAAAATTAAATTTTTATAATTTATTTTAATTTATCACTACTTATGTCTCTATTCTTTATATTTTATTTTTCATGTCTTGTCATATTCTATTCTCATAAACAAAAACAGTCATAAAGCAGACATCAGAACTTAGCAGAAGATAAATGAAATGAAAAAAAGAAAAAAAAAAGTTTTGTGCTTGACATAGAAACGAAACTAATTTCACTGATCAATGCTTTATGTTACATACATAACTATATATAAGAAGGGTAGTTACAAATTCAATCGATCATAATCAATCATAATTAACACCTCTTATACGACACTGACAAATCTATAACTAACTTTCAACTAACTCAGTTTTTATTCTTTAACTTTACAATAGCTTCTGTGTGTCAGCTAAAAAGAATACTACACTAATACAAATTAAAAAAATATACACTTAATTAGATTAAGTACATAAAAGCACCCTAACTACTATATACTTAAAAGGAAAAGATGACATCATATTTTTTTATATTTTTAATAAGTATTCTATAGTAAAACATTTATTATTATTGTTGTTGTTATTCTCATTATTAAGATTATATCAGTTAAAAAAAGAGTTAATAGTCAAAATCGTCCTTAAAAAATACTTCGATCTCCATTTTAGTCTTTAAAAAATAAAATTAATCAAATTCATCCCTAAATAATTTTTTTTAATCACATTCTTCCCTTCGTTAATTTCTTAATACTGTCGTTAATCTGAAATGTGAATTGACAGTGCAACATAGTAAACGGTGTCGTGTTGTATTCTTCATCCCAAAAAACAAGCGTTCTCATTCGTTCTTCTTCTTGCACCTCCAGCTGATAGAGAAGCTTTACTGTCGTTGCACAGTGGTCTCGTCACCTCCGCTGTCGCTGGTCGAAGCCACCCCTGCACATCATTTTCATTGCTCCATCGCTCTCTCAATCGCTTTCTCCTTTTTTCACTCACGCATTGAGGAAGAAGGCTGAACAAGGAGCTGGTTTTCGTGACCCAATCACCTCCTTTTTCTGTTTTTGTTGTGCTCAAACACCATCATTCATCTACTTTCATGGAACAAAAAATAATCCACATTAAACCAAATCTCCCCATTCAAAATTTAAATTAATTTCTCTAATGAAAATAATGAAACTAAAATCACAACAGAACAAAAGCAAAACTACCAATTTCAAATTAGAAACTAATATAGGTTTGCATGTGAGAAAAACCACAATAAATTTCACAATAAATTCCACAAATAAAATTCCAATTGACCAAGAAACCTTTGTCCTATTGACAACCCACGGTGGAAAGACCCGCATGAACAACGGGTGAGAAAGCGAGCCACTTTTAAAGAATTGCAATCGATCCGAAAAAAACAAAACACCAAAGAAGAAAATGAAACCCGAAGAGAAAATACGGCTATAGTAGCTCATTTTCCAGTAACCACCGCTGCTACCATTATTAGAACATACGCCACCGCCACCGCCTCCAGTTACCTGACCTGTACCCATCTCGCAAAAGGGTCGCCGGAAGAGCTCCAAATTAAAGATTTTGAACCCCACAAGATCTCGCAGCACCACCGCAATGCACTACCTCAGACACAAGCATTTCACACTGAAAAAGAAAGAAAAAAGAAAGAGATTTTTGGAACGAAACAGAGGGATGACTGTTATGATAGGTGGTGATGGGGAGAAATGTGGCTTAATACCCCATTTTGGACATCAAACGGCATCATTTTAACCTTTGGAGGCAAAAAGAACAAAAAAAATGTAAATAGAAAAAGAGTAAATGATAGATAAATAAGTTTTTGGTTTTTTATCTCAAAGACAAATAAATTTTTGACTAATTAAAAATATAAAAATGTCTTTTACTTTCTAAAACATGAGACATTTAAGTCTCT
>NC_029790.2:134278515-134281806 GCF_000816755.2 Arachis ipaensis | reverse complement strand
ATAAACAATTTATCTTTATATATTTTGGACTAAAAAACTTAAATTTTTAAAAAATCAAAAATATTTTTATATTTTTAATTAATAAAGAGTTTAGATATTTTTTAATTAAAAAATTACAACCTATTTATCTTTCTCTCTTTTTCTCGTAGAAAAATAGGTACATATGTGTTCATCTAAAAGTTCAAAATTGAATGCAAAGTATTCAAAGAAGACAGCTAGGCATATAGAATTATAGAGTGAGAGGGTGGGTCATCCAACAATAATATATAGCACTTGCATATAGCCTAATAATCATTCTCTTTCATAATTTATTAAAGCAACTTCAATGTAGCTGGTGCCAATGTTTGACATTGTTATGGGTTACCTAGTTATTGTTCTCTTATGAATATCATCATATATGCTATAGTTTCAACTATATTTTGAACAAGAAGACACATTACATTAAATATGTAGTTTTTTCTCAAACTATATTATTGTATTGTATATATAACAGAACAATACTATATTTAGTGTCTCTAAGAAGCTGGTGGTATTGATTAAACTTAAATCAATAACGTCTCCTTTGATGTTAGTCTATGGATTCAACCACATGAACTTATTCTGATATTACTTCTTGAACTAAACACAAGTTATTAAGTAAAAAGTTATAATTATTATTGTTATTATTAGTACGTGTATAACCTTTTTTTTAGATTACATCTAGAAGTAAGTTATATCCAAAAATACACATATTTATGATGGTTAATTTTTTTGGTTATAAATTTTTATTACATATTATGTGTTGTGTTGTGTATTGTTGGGGTGTATTGTATGATATAGAGATAATTTTTTTTTTTAATTATAATAGTGTTTATACTCTGGCCTAAATAATATGTCAGGCTCAAATCAAGTCAAAAAGCCCAATTTAGAGGATCGGCTTCCAGCATTCATCTGACCTCTTCGAAGAGGTCGGATCGACGCAAGCAAGCAATTAACACCCACCCAAGTGAATAACCATCTCTTTAAATCTCTCTCCCACTTTTAGAAGAGAGATTTCAACAACCCTAAGATAAAAAGACGGTTATCCACCATCAGAACTGGAACTACTTCAACATTGGTTATTGGTCCATCCTCTATAAATACACTGATACACTCAGATAAATCTAAATTCCAATACTCTAAACATGTTTAACCCTTTGCTAACTTAAGCATCGGAGTGTCTTACATGTACCACTCCCCACCTATTCAAACGCATACATACAACTCGGACAACGGTTTCCGAACGCGAACAAGTCGGAGACCACCATCCTTCAACGTGTGGGCCTTCCATTCGAGCTCAATCATCCGATTCATAAATTGGAGGCTCAGAATTGTGGGAAAAAAATCTAGCATTTGATTTGGACTTAAATTCGGGTGATCAAATCAGACTCTTGGTATTATGTGTATAATTTTTTTTTTTTTTGGGTAAAGAGTGTAGTAAATCGGTTGATCGGTTTTAGGGTTAAAAAAATTTAAAAATTTTGGAAACTCAAATCGATGAGTCAAAATTGTGGATTTTAAAAAATTTTAAATTAGGATATACATATCGGAGGGTTCGATTTGTAGTGTATATATAATTCTTGAGCCAATTTTTGAAGGTAAACTTCACCTTCTTCAATTTGCCTCCTGCTTCTTCTTCTTATCTCCCGTTTTACTTTTTTCTATTTTTTTTCTTGTCAATATAAACTACTGTTGAGAAAAGTGAGTGAGTGTCCCTGGTTTAAAAAAAATGGAAGATAGAGTTATGCTAAAATTATATTATGATGATCAGATCTTGTTACAAATATATGAGAGTGAGATTTATATGCGACAATCCATGTGATGTTATTGTTCCTTTTATATTACCGTTTGAAGAATTAAAAAGTATTATTTGTGAGAGGATAAATCCCTCATTTATCGAAGACGGTATCGAGTATTTTGTATCAGCATCCTATATCAGTATTTGGTGGGTTTGTTTATTTTCAAACAAAAAAGCATGTACCGACAATGCGAGCATGCAAAAGATGTTTTCAATTTATTATGAAACTCGATCACATGTGTCGTTTATCGAGATGTACATTGACTTCGAATAATCTGAAGTCAATCAAAATATTGAATGGAGAGATTACAACAGTGACAACGAAGTTGAGTTCGAAAGCAACTATGAAGTTGTTGATCCAAATGAAGACGATGATAATGTTGATGATCACATAAAGGTAGATGTGGCGGAAGTAGCAAATGCATTAATAAACTAGCATCTGTTTGAAGAGTCTTTTTCATGTGTACATTGGATTTAGAGGTTATGCATGCACCAGAGTTTTTTAAATATCTAAATACAGATATGTAATTTAGAATAGTATATGATACTTTATAAGATAGATACAGTGCTTGTTTTGGCGTCATTATCTTTATAAAAAATATTTTTTTTCAATAACAAAAGATCTTTTTTTATTTTTTAGTGTGTTTGGCAAATTTCAAGTAGTAACAATAAAAATACTAGAAAAATTAAAAAAATATATTTTGAGAAGCTGTAATTTATATTTTTTTAAAAGATCTTTTTTTTTTAAAAAAAAATATTTTTCATGTAATAAATAAACAAAAAGTACTTTTATATTGTTATACCCAAACATAATTAATAGATAAAAAGATCTTTTTACATGAGATATCCAAACATAAAATCACTTTTACTTTTACATAAGATCTTTTAAGAAAAGATAACTCAAAAAAATATTTTTTTTTAAAAGTTTTGCCCAAATAAGTCCATAATTAAGTTTAGTATAAAATATTATGATAATTATTAGATTATTTATGTAATTAGTGATGACTAATAATATTTGTAGAATAAAATAAAATAGTATTAGATATTAATTGTAATCTAATTGTTGTCACTGATTTAATTGTAATAATCTCTGTTGTCACTGATTTAACTGTAATCCTCTAGAAGAATGATGATATACGGAGATATTTTTTAATTTTTGTGGGACTCAAAAGTGAATTTTGAGTAAAGGTTGATGTGACAACTTTTACTTTTAATCAATCATTTATAATTTCATGAAAATTAAAGGAAAATGTGTGTGAAATGAAAAATATTATGATATATATTATTAGCGTACATATTCATGAATTAAATATGTAATTTATATAACATTATTGTGAAATGATTGATATCTACTTCTATGACACAATTGAAGGGGAAGTAAATAATGGAATGGTACCGTATATTAATTATTGAATTGAAAAACAGATCAGGATTTTTTTTTTTCTTTATTTCTTTTTAAATTACTCAATTCATAT
>NC_029790.2:134275282-134278264 GCF_000816755.2 Arachis ipaensis | reverse complement strand
CGAAATATTTCTTAAACTATAAAGATTTCGATTAAGTTCAAATTTCTTGGTTCACTTGAAATGTTTTCTATAGTTTATACTTTATACACGCTCAATGACTATATATATAAAAAACGGAAAAGAAACAAGTGTAAAAAAAAAAACAAAACAAAACTCATAAATGTATGTAATGTAAGATAATAAGCAAATCTGACAGCACGCAAAGAATCTGTTCAATTTGTTATTTTGTTTGTTTAATTTATAAGAAGGACGACTAAGGCTTCAATTGGTAACCAAACTTGTACTGTGTTCAATAATGTTGCAACAAGGAATTGAAAATAAAGAATGTATTTTATCATGCATGTAAATTAACCTTCTTGGACACCATTACCTTCCATTATTCTTACAATTATAATAAGGGAATAATATATACCAAAATAAAATGTGAAAATGTCATCATCTTATATAAACATTTCTACTTCATAGTAAAAATGGTCAACATACATTTCAATGAGTAAGTAGGGAGAGAGAAAAAGAAAATTCACTTTAATTATTCTTGAGAGAGAGAGAGAGAGAGTAGGTAATGGAAATTGGAGAGGTTGGTGATGTTGACAATTTATTAATTTAAGATGACGTGTATGTGTAATTGTGTATATCATATTTTGTTAGCGTTGGTTTCAATCATAAAAAAATATAATATATTAATTAAAATTAAAGATTAAAATTATTGAAACATTAATATTTTAAAAAAATTTCAATGAATACACAAAATGAAATACATATAAATTTGATATGATTTTTTTTTCACTAAAAGACGAGATTTAAACTTCAATATTTACTTAAACGGATTAATGAATTAACTACTAGATCAAATTAACTTAGTTTAATTATTAACTAGCTAGTTAGATAGGACATATTAGAGTACTACAAATAGGTGTGCCTTATTTGCTTCGTTTTTTCTACTACTTGCTTTTCCATCTACCTGAACTTTCTTCAATTAAACAACAATAATTTACATTATTAGACGGCCAAGTATTTACTATATTATTATTGCGATTTCCAAACTAGGTCAAATGACAAAAGAAATTCAATTTACACCAATACTATTTCTATATATGATCTTAATTAGAGGATGGATACTATCACCTTTAAATTGAAGTTTTATTTGCGTCTTATTACAAAGTTATTCTTTTTCATATTTTAATATATATTTTTTAAATTGTATAGAACATAATAAATCCAGATCACACTAAATTTAATAAAATTAGAACAAGTATTTATGCTTGTTTAGCCTCATCCTAGTTCGCTTAATTCACGAGTTATTGAATCGAGCCAAAATAACTGGTTTATAAACAAGTCATATTTTCGCTAATATTGTAAGGATAACTCGTCGACTCATCACTAATAAAATGAACTAGCGAGTGACGACTATTTTCATATCTATTTAAGTTCCAACTATTGCATGAAGTGATGCATGATACATAGATTTTATCCTAATATAATAATCCATGAGAATGTGATAAAAGGAAAACGATAATTGACAATACAGACACTGCCAGAAATACGGAGGTTACCAACGGAAAAATATTCGCGAACTAAAAATAGTGGCAAATTTTGATGATCGTGGTAACCACTTGCAACGTCTTGTATTTCTGCAGCTAAATTTTGTGAAGTTTTTAGACGATTTTGTTTGTTCGTGACTAATTTGAGACAAGTTTTTTCAATGACCACAAACTCAATGATCACCGTAACAAAATCGAACGATTTTCACTTTTAAATTCCGTGCTTAATTTGATTTTTTTTTCTATCTCTCTTAAAATATTTTTATGCAGTTTATACTTTTTTTTTTTAATTTAAACCCTAACCTAAGATAAATTCGATTTTTCGATTTATCTAGCTTTTTCAATTCTTCAATTGTTAGTTTCTTCTTCCTTCTTTTGAGTGCTGCCACTGATGGTTTGATTTTAGATATTGTTGATGATGTGTAATTTTCTGACTTTGTATTATTCTTAAATTCGGTCATATCTCTAAATCATGTGTTTTTTTTTTTTTTTGTGTTGTTCGTATAAAAATCAGATTGTAATGCAACCAAGGAGACTAAATTGTATACATACAATTTCAATATCGTATAAAACACAATCTATATACATGATAGCATGATTTTAATTTTTCATCGATTTAGGTCATGCAATATAGTGCATGCCTAATATAACCTAGCTAGAAAATAGGGTTTGAAAGCTAGAAAGCGGAAACATAATCACATTATGTTACACATACATGCCTAGAAGTAACAAAAATAAGAAACGCAGTAAGGCAAACAATTACACCTCAACATTGCTATATATGTAGGACAATGGAGAAATTGTTCATATATATATATAATATCTGACCTGTGACTAGTGTTGAGAATATCATATTGCTATCTTATGTAAAGATTGATCAAGACACGTAGTAGCTTATATTATAGACAACTATATATAGCTTGTAGGAAATTGTGGCTTTCACTAGACAAACCTTGGGAATTAGGGCATTATTTTAAGTTTTTGAATAATGTTAGAACTTTTTTATCATAAAAACTTTAAGATACATTCACTTTTTATTTTTATATGGAGTTGACCATGGTAATTTTTTAGATTATAAATTATTGGAAGTTAATTTTAAATGTGATATCGTTTAATTTGAAATACAAAAATTGGACTATCTTTTGATTTTTTAGAAATTGGACTTTTTGATTTCTACTTTAAAAAGATTAAAAATTTTGAGGTACAAAATTTGGAATAATAATTTCTGTATCTTCTGCAGTTTTAAAAAATACTCAAAATTACTATGTTAAAGTATATCACTCATCTCACATCTATTAAAAAAAAATTAGCCACATAATTTTAATGGTAAAAAAATATAAACTAATTCGATTTATAATAAAAATTGAATTAGTTTGATAGAATATATAAAACAAGTTTATTTGATAATTTTATGTAATATTTTAGATAATTTTGTCAAATT
>NC_029790.2:134273968-134275230 GCF_000816755.2 Arachis ipaensis | reverse complement strand
AAATTTATGTTCTAACTATTAATGAAATAAGAATATATTATTATAGTGTCTTACAAATATGAATTACAAATTATTCTTTTTCCCTTAGCTTAGCTTCTTATATACATGTATTGAAGAGTAAAGTATCGTTTTTGTCCCTAACGTTTAAATCGTCCTATTTGTATTCCTAACGTTTGTAAAAGTGATTCAATGTTATCCTGCCATCAATTACACATCATGAGCGCTTTAGTTTGAGTTTTAAAAATCTCTTCTTGAAGTTATAATACAAATGTCTGAGATAAAATTGATGATTTATTCCGAAAAATAACTCATCAAAAGTTGAAAATAATTCCTACAACATTTATATAATTCACTTTTCTATAGACATAATTGAATCTAAACACAAATAGTGGGTATAATATTAAAATCGAACACATCTAAGTGAGATCTAATTGAGAATGAATACATCCAAGTGAGAATAATTGAAAAATATAATCTGATTTGTTAGTATAATTGATAATAAGATAATATTGAACCATTTTTATAAACGTTAGGAATATAAATATGACGATTTAAACGTTAGGGACACAAATAGAACTTACCCTAAACATCAGAACAAAAATAATATTTTACTCCGTATTGAATATTGATCACCATTTGATGTGTCTTTATCAAGAACAAGAAAGGAAGGTTCTAGTCTTTCTACTTCTAGTAGGCCTAATCTACAAAGATATTGTTTTGACTTTAGAGGGGTAAACGTACACATATCATATAGGTAATAGTAAATCAATCACCCAAGACCAAGATGATATATATGTTCATCATGTGACATGGATCTATCTTTTCATTCTTTTGTCTCTTCCTTTTATTATTTGGCTTGAATTATTTTGGACTGCAATAATTGCAATAATGTCTTAGCTTGAGGTTATCTCAAACAATATCTATATGATTATGTTAGGTTGGATGAGGATAAGATTAATTATTGAACAACTTTATTTATTAATTTAGATATGATGTTTGAAATTGAGCAACAAATCAAACCGTTGCTGAATTTCCAAAGACATGCACTAAACATGGATATGTAACATGCATGCATGTGCCTAGAAAATGCATAGACACATGTAACACATAATTTTGTTTTGTTTTATATATGTTGGGTGTTGTAACGCATGGAGTGGGGGGTCACATATGTCTAGGTTAGAGATAAATTAAATTATTGTGCAGAGCTATCTAGTAAGTCCATTTTCGCTCTTAAATAAAAAATTGAAGAAAAACATATATAT
>NC_029790.2:134271794-134273803 GCF_000816755.2 Arachis ipaensis | reverse complement strand
TTTGTTAATCACTAATAGAAAATACTAATATAGAACGTTAGCTTGCACACGTGCCGTTAAGTGTTTATACGTGCGAGCTGAAAGAATTAGTCTCTCGACCTTATAATTTTCCATCTTTTCAACACACTCTCATTCGCCACAACAAAAAGAATAGATTAAAATTAAGTACAAAGGAAATTATTCTACTTTTTATTCTATTTCTTAATGTAACATGAAGTGGACTCATTTAAACTTACTTGTCTATATTACCATAGTTTGGATAAACTGAAATTGAACGGAAGGAAATTACTCTACCTTTTATCCAATTTTTTGATACAATAAGAGAGGGACTCACTCAACCTCATTTGTCTATACCATAATTTTTTCACGAAACTCTCAAGTGATTTTTCATTCCTCTAATCTATGTTTGACACCTACAATAGTTTAAAAGGTATTTATATACCTCATACTAGGTTAAAGATAAAAAATCTTAAACCAAGTAACATAAAGTCCAATATGCTAACAAAATAAATAAAATAAAAACACATGAAATTAAACTTAACATTTTAATATTTAAAAAATTTAAGCTAATAACTACAAAATAATACTTGCACTCTTCATGATACACACGAACATTTAAAACACGTATCACGAGTGGAGGCGATATAAAAGAGGACAAAGTTAATGATGAAAAAGAGGAGAGGGGCAATGGAAGAGGAGTAGAGAAGGGAGATTGGAGATGATGAGAAGGAGGAGGAGACATGAACTGTTATAGTGGAGAAAAGTGTGTTGGAAAGGAAGAAGGTTGTGGAGTCGAGGGATTGATTCATCTATCTTACCACAGAGATTGATTCGTCCATCTCGCATATGTAAATATTTAATGGTCACGTATGTGACTTAATGTTCTATGTTAATATTTTTTGTGAATAACTAACGGAATAATTTATACGAGATTGACGAAATTAAACTTTAGAGATTATTTATAATTTTAATATTTAAAAGACTAAAATGTCAAATCTTAAAAACAATTCGGACTGATTTGAGTAATTATTTGTTTTCCAAGGTGCATTAGAGTTATAGCAAATTAGTAAGCCAATTTGTTATCCATAGAGTAAAGCTGTATTCAACTTAACAACATTTGTTAATATCCAAAAATAAAAATCACCTAACAATCTTGTCAAGCATTTTCATGTTTTTTCTGGGCTTGAATTACACTTTTTGGGCCTAAAAAATATGTCAAAGGGTCAGAGGTACAAAATATGATGGCCCAAGAAGTAAATATTCATACTGGGCTTCAATAAACGGATGGGTTAGGACGTTAGGTCATAGTTGATTACTAAAGCATAGCCATTTTGACAAAAGAATTTGGGCTTTTATTTTGCTTTCAACAATTACCAATTAGCTTTGTGGCTGAGGCTTGTCCCAATGGCAAATGTATTTGCTTCTTAAAGGTGCTACATGGGTTGGAATCTCTCTGATGAAAAAAAGAGTATCTAATGGGTGTGTGTCAGTAGAGTGAATGTGTGTGTATTTTTGCTTAATTGGTTATTTGTTTTTGTAGTGTGTGGATAATAAAATCGAAGTGAATCGTGGATCCATCCATGGCTGGAATTGCGTCCTTCTTGACCCCTTGTTCATCTCTAAACTTGAAACCCCTTCCATCCTCATTCCATCTTAATCCAACAACAAGAAGACCCTTTCATCATCTCACAATCACCAAGGCTCAAGGAGACAACAACAATTCCAATTCTTCAGCTACCTCCAATGACCAACCCCTTTTTGTCACTGCCCAGGATGTTCCATTGGAGGGTGTCATCCAGTTTGACAAGCCAACCTCCTCCTCTTCTTCTTCCCGTATTCAAAAATGGGGGTAATCTTGCCTTTTTCTTTAAATTTTTCCGAGTCAAAATGATAAAATTGTGAAAGAATAAGAAAAAGAAGAGAGAAAGAATATTATATTTTGTATTTTTTAATTGATTGAATTGAATTGTATTATGAAGATAAAATTAAATATATATATAGCATTGGCC
>NC_029790.2:134269636-134271650 GCF_000816755.2 Arachis ipaensis | reverse complement strand
TAAAAATAGATAAAAGCAAATAAAAATAAGATAATAATAATTAAACATAAAATAAAATAATAAAGATTAAAATTGTAATTGAATTTATGTATTCTGTTGAACTGAATTTGTGGCGAAACTTTTTTATTGTTGTTATGGATTAAGGTGAAAGAATAGTTTAATATTTTACAAGTTAGTGAAAACATGATTATTGTTCAGGCGTGTGGCTCTGCTAGCTGGTGTGGATGTATTGGCCTTACTTGTCTTTGCCACCATTGGAAGATACAGTCATGGATTATCTACCATGGACCTCCAAACCCTGCGAACCGCCGATCCTTTCATAGCCGGTACTTTGCTTCATTCTCATTAGATTGTATAAATAGCACTCTTGATTGGATAATGCTGCACAGGATGGTTCCTTGGTGCTTACTTTCTTGGAGGTTACAGCGAGGATGGCCGAGGGATGAAGGGTCTCCCCACTGCTCTCATTGCTACTGCTAAGTCCTGGGCACTTGGGATCCCTGTAAGTTGAATGCTTTCTTAATCAACTCATCAATGTCTTCACTAGTATAAGTAAGTTCGATTAGGAGCTACAAAGAGTAGACTGATTTTAATCCTTCTAGTTGTTGATAGCTATGCTGGAGATGACTACAGTTTAATTTTCTGTTTTATTACCTAATAACTTTGTACTTTCTGGTTGCTTCACCTTGTTGTGTTGAGCTTTTTGTTTAAAAAAAAAAAAACCTAGTATAAGTAAGTTGTGAAGCAATCATTATCCATTCAGTTTGCTTTGGATTCATAAGCTTCTTATTTCATTGTTGTCATTTTGTTTACAGATAGGAATAGCAATAAGGACCGCAACGTCCGGTAATCTTCCAAACTATGGCTTCATATTTGTGAGTCTGGGAAGCACTGCTGTTTTGCTCATCACATTCAGAGCATTGCTCTATACTCTTCTTCCTCTCCCAAATAAAAGCAAGGCCGACGACGATGTCTATCGCCGTGGCAGTCCTTTCGAACTCTTTGAGGTATACAAAATCTTAAGATACTAAAATTCATAACTCTGCTACATAATAGTTGTGAATCGTTAGATGACTTAATATATTTGGCCAAACTGCTTAACATAACATGTATCCACATCTTAGTTATCATCAAGTTGTCTGTTTTAGAAACGATTACAAAAGATCATAAGCTATGTAATATGCTTATCTTTTTTTGAAGAAAAAAGAATTCATTTCATAGTAAATAACTTAAGGGATTGAATGGCCATATGTAAAAGCATTGAGATATTGAATCATCGTGGAAATGAAAACCTTTTGTTTTGTTTTGTAGCTGCTCACATCATTAGTACGGAGGTGGTAGCAATGCTTTACATCAGTTTCCTAAGCTATTCTTCCATTTTGTTATGGATTCCGGGATTCGCATGAAACAAGTAAGCTTACATGTTTATAGATGTGTACGAGTTTTCTATGTATCATATTATTATTTTACCTTTGATCATACATTGGTAACTATGATCTGCCAGTTTGTTGAGGATATCCTATTTTTTCAATTAGCTTCTATTTATATATAATATATCCTTAACAATGTAAATTTGTTTGAGTAAATGAGTTGATTTTAATGTACACCTAGTATGGTATGGTCAATAAAATTATTCTAGGTGTAGGTTCTGTAATTTGTAGCTATCTATTAGTCATCATTAGTATTTTTAATGATGGGAGATTACATCTAATGGTGTGGAATTATTCATCTTTTCTTTTGCTGATTAAGTATTGACCAGATTTTAACAACAGTGCCCTATACTTTTTCTTTTTGGATATTATTTGATTAGCACAAATGCTAAATTGTCTTTAACAAATACATTTTACTAATTCATATGTGTAGATTCTAAAAAATGTTAGCGCAAACGGTATTGATTTATGTATGCAAACTCTAATAAATATAAATATAAAATGTAAATTATATATTTTTTGTATAAAATTTTGATAAATATGAATACAAATTATTATTGATCAAAATGATAATATTTGTTAAC
>NC_029790.2:134268076-134269231 GCF_000816755.2 Arachis ipaensis | reverse complement strand
TATTTATACATTTGGTTTATACGCGACATGTGTGAGTCCCACTTTTTTTTTTTTTGGTATTAAAGATGGGGCTAAAGCCCTGTGTGAGTCCCACACTATTTCTTTAGAATTAGAAGAAGGCTTTCAGGCCCATTTAGGAAGTCTATTTAGAAGTAGGCTTTGAGCTTATTTGAAGCCCTTCCATTATTTGTTGGATCTTAAAACTATTTTTGTATAGGCCAAGTCCAAAAAGAAAAGAAAAGAAGACCATTAAAACTTGACGGATTCGAATGTGTTCCATTTAAAAAACAAAAAAAGGAAACTGCCATGTCTATTGTTTTGTTACATGATCAAACCCATTTTTAAGTGACAACACTATGTGAAAGGAAGTTTCATATGGCCAAATATATAAATGAACCAATTTGGATCTCACTTGTGTAACTATCAAAAATTTAAATTTTCTCGTGTATATATAATATTCTATTGGTTAGTGATAGATTTTTCAATCGAGTTTAAATTTATAGTGAATTTGTTCTTGATTTGTCATACTGGAAAATACGGTAAGAAATAAAAAAATAATTTAAATTAGTTTATTTGGTTTTTAATTTTTATTTTATAACATATAAAAGAAAATCTGTCA
The DNA here is from genome assembly GCF_000816755.2 of Arachis ipaensis. Taxonomy (NCBI): domain Eukaryota; kingdom Viridiplantae; phylum Streptophyta; class Magnoliopsida; order Fabales; family Fabaceae; genus Arachis; species Arachis ipaensis. Next base: position 134,268,612 of record NC_029790.2, on the reverse strand, counting down.
ATTTGATTAACTAAGTAAATAATCATAGATTTAAGCAAAAGTAATAAATTAGATGAATATAAATTAAAATACTAGACATATAATTTTGTCGATAAATATAATTTTTTTTAATTCTAATAAACAACCTAATACAAATTGAATAAAAATTAATTATTTTATCATTTGAATTCAGTTGACCTACCTTTCAAATATAGAAATACGGTGCATGCAGGTGATGATGATAATGGTTATTAATTAATATTATATTATAATATGGATAAAAAATAAAGAATGTGGATGAGGATAATTGAGGAGATAGAGTGATAGGCATAGGCACAGAAAAGAACGTAGGAAAGAGGGATGAATATATGAATAGGGTTTACAGAGCTACATAGCCCATTATAGCTTTCACTTCTCTGTGTTTTACACGCTGCCGTTAATCTTGGGAATCAAATCAAATATATACGTAAAAACTTAAATACGCTTAATTTTATATAAAATTAATATAATAGTTCAAAATTATTAAATAATTTAATATGTATATATATTTTTATTAT
>NC_029790.2:134267178-134267847 GCF_000816755.2 Arachis ipaensis | reverse complement strand
CACCCTTTCACTAGATACGCTGCCAACTTTTGTATAAATATTAAATAATGAATAATTGTTATTTGTAGATAAAAACCAAACATAGGAGTCGATACTTAAAAAGGAAAACTGAAGTATGAACTCTTTGCATAGAATAAATAAAAAAAATTGAAAATTAATTTTTATTTAGTAATTAGTTAATTAATAATTCTCTTTTTGCTTTAACATTATTATTCATACGGTTGAATTCAAAATTTGAAGTTTAAACTTCAAAATATGAATAATAATATCTAATAATAACCTTCTATCCCAAATTGTAAAATATATTAGTTCAATTCAATGCTTACAAAAAATATTGGTTAAATTTTTTATCTGCCTTATGTGTTGAATTAAAATGTTGATACCTAATCTTAAACTCAAAATCATTACTCTAAAATTTTTTGTATTATCAAAAATTGGACCTTCAATTTTGAGTTATGTTTAGCTACTTTTACCTTCTTCTTTTCTTTTTCCCTGTTTTTTTATCACGAAATTATTTGAAATTTAGGTTATGCACAAATTCATTTTTAAGTTGTACTACAATTTGATCTTTATTTAGAATAGAGGTAATATGAATTTAACCCTTAAAAACTTAATACTATATATATCATGAAATTATCTTAAAAACTTAGAGAGTCATATATATATATA
>NC_029790.2:134265098-134267068 GCF_000816755.2 Arachis ipaensis | reverse complement strand
TGTAAATAGAAAAATATTTATAAAAATAAAAAAATCTAGAAATCAAAGTTTGGTCATATTTTTTGCATGCATTGTTTAAAACACATAAATAATTAATATTTAACCATTTTTAAATTTAGGTTAAATTCATTCAATCATAATATGAATAAGAGTTTTGTGGGTGTTTAATTTGTGTCAAGGTTAAGAAATATATTCCAAATAATTATATTCTCAGAAATATTATGCCGGAAATATTATACATGTGTATCATTATATAAAAATGTTTTGTTAAGTACTATAAATAATTGGGAATTCGTTTTAATATTTCAAGAATAAATTAGAATATGTTTGTTCTATTATATATATATTTGAAATAGATTATTAATTTCTAAAATAACTTCAATATCAATAAAATGATGAGCTATTTGATAAGAAACATAATAATTGAGAATGTAATAATAATATTTTCATATATTAATTTTATTTTCTTAATTAATATGGAAATAAAATTTTATATTTTAATAAAAAAATCCCTGAGAGTAATTTTTCATAGAAATTAGATTTTAAAACTTTAATTAGACATAAAATAATATTTTTTATATAGACAATTCCTATAAATAAAGTGAATTTCTTTAAATCAATAATAAACGGCTCCTTGGAGTTTTGTTTGAATGTGTTAACTAGATGAGCCTTAATAGAAATTAAGTCATGCAAAATTGTGATTCTAAATGTTCATCCCTAAACCAGCTTTTCAATTTGAATATGGAGGTACTAATGGGGTTGGACTGTGATTTGGAGAACATAGGTGCTTCACATCTGTATAGTGTCAGAGTAAGAACTTGGACCATGCGAGTTCCTCTATGATAAACGGACGGTCGAAGTTGTTAAAGGAAAAGAACATGAAAGATCCAATTTGTTCTGCAAAATTTTTAAATCAAACAATTCGCAGGATTCGAGTTCTACATCCTGACACTCAAAAAAAGCTGTCCCACAAATTTATCTTGTACCCCATAAATCTATATTCGGACACATCACATACAAAACTTTCATAACCATAAAATTGAGCCTCCCTAAACATGTGAAAGAGTATCATAAGCTAGGTAGATATAGTCAATTCTAAATTAAAGAAATTGTTAAATTTTGAAGTAGAAATAAATGTCCTGAATTAGAAAGTAACTTATAATTAGTGTTGGTAGATTACACACAATATCCTCTGGACAAAATAGATTGGATGACATTTGAATTATATGAATAGAAGCTAGGGTAGCTAGTTATGGGGATTATAGGGTTAGCTTTCTTTTTCATCACATTCCTGGCATGTTCAGTTAGTGCTTGCTCTTAAAAACCTATAATACCATAAAAAGAAACATATATCATAGTCTCACATATCTTGTTCCATTAATAAGCTTATGTATATATAATTATTATCAAAGCAAAGTCAATACATAAAACCAAACACATCAAAAGGTACTTGTTGTATTTATATATAGAGAGTGGTGACAAGGGAAGGGCATGGATTTGGTTTTTGGGAACAAGGAGCCAAAACCCTAGTTTCAGGAAGATTAGATTTACCCTATAGATTTTGAAAATCTTATAAAGCTTGAGGATGATGCATGAGGTTGATATCTATAAATAAATATATCATCTTTTTCACTATTTTAGAAAGTAGCTAGAATGTAGTAGATGGTGGCTTAGGTTAATAGAATAAAAATGTGTGTAAAATTTATCAATATTAAATATTAATTTAAACGTGTAAATAATTGTTTTCAAATTATAATTTTTTTATGTCCACTTTCTCTTTCTGATTAACTTTCTTCTATTTGTTACTTTTTTTTCTTTGTTACTATATTTTTTTGAAGTTTAATTATTTTGTTAGTCTTTATAGTTTTGTGAAATTTTTAATTAGATTTTTATACTTCTTTTTTTTAATTGAGTCATTCCACTAAATTTTATTTTTAATTGGGTCTGTATATTTTTTTTCTTTTATTTAG
>NC_029790.2:134263920-134265082 GCF_000816755.2 Arachis ipaensis | reverse complement strand
TTTTTTTTTTTTTACGAGAGAATGAAAAGAAATAATTTTAAAATTTTGTATAAAATAAAAGAATACATTTATTAGTAGAGGCTAATGAATAATAACATGTTTTTTAGTTAGTAAAGAAAATAATAATAATGAAAAAAGAAAAGAGAGAGAATGCAGACGCCAAGTGAGTTGTGTATGAGCTATCATGTGTCTCCTTAGGAACAAGAAAAAAGAATAAAAAGAGGAAAGAAAGAAAGAAAGAAAGAAAGAAAAGAGAATCTAATGTGATGGTGACATGACATACAAGCTTGGATTTTGACATTTCATCACGGGCTCAGACACGGTAGCTAGCTACCTACATTTTCTGAAAGGATAATTTCTTAGATTCATTCATATCTACCTTTATATTCCAAGTACTTTTATGCACATAAATGGAATTTCTAACAAAATATCAAATATCAAATTATGTCATAAATAAATCATCTCAAAATCCTTCCTCTATATATTAATCTTATCTCACATTCTTCTGTATATTTAATTAATTAAAGGTGAAAACTCAGATGCAGTCGACTTTACGTGAAGTTGATAGCTGAGAGTCGTTAAATAATTTGATTGATTTGACTAAATTTTTATTCAACGACTCTCAACTATCAACTTTACATGAAGTCGACTGCATAGTTTCTACCGTTAATTAAATGATATAAGGTGTTAAAGTGTTTTATATATAATTAAAAATCTATTTTTTAAAACAAAAACTTTATATTAATAGGATTATAGGAGAGTTGAATTGAAGGTCCAGCTTCTGTGTCCATTGAGGGAGCAACATCAGAGGCGGTTGAGAAGAACTTTATCCGTGCATTAAAATTAGTTTATAAAATTTTTGATATCCAATCTATAATATAATAATCAATTAGGTTATTATTCTAAATTCTTTAGATATATATGTCTCAAATAAATATTAAATTATTAGATGTGCAAGTATTATTATTTAAAAGACTTGGATAATGATGAAATTCGTCAATACACATACATAGTCATCCAACACCTAATTGATATTCCATCCAATAAGAAATCGTATAAAAATATGAACGAGTGTAATATTGAGTTAAACCCAAAATGATTGACGAGATCCTCTGGGTGCATTAAAATAGTCTTTGAGTAATTACATTAATTATATTTTTAA
>NC_029790.2:134260628-134263911 GCF_000816755.2 Arachis ipaensis | reverse complement strand
TTTTTTATCTTTCAAAAATTTATTGGCCGTTAACATTTTTTAGATTTTTTTATCAGCGATATAAACTTTTGAGTATCATTTTGATAGTTTACTCTAATTAAATTTTTGAATACCATTTTAATTTAAAATTGGACTGGTGTAATATCATAGCCAATGCATATATACACATAAATTAGTAGAATAATTTATAATTAAAAGGGAAAAAAAAGTTATTAGCAATATATATTTGCATGTCATGAGAAGAGAAGCATGCAGGGGTGCAGTGGCAGTGAGCAGAGAGGGCCACAAAACAAATAAAACACAACACAGCTCAAGTGGTCTTTCTAAGTGTGGTAGCCATCAAACCAGTGTTGGGACAGTCATTTCATAATATCTAACTTTGTTTTATCTTCTTCTCATCATCTCTGACCCATGAATCATATATATCTTGGATTTTCTCATCTCACGTGATTCTCATAACTCATCCTTATACCTTTTAATTTCATTTCATTCACTCTCTTTATGGTTCAAATCTTTGGATTTTTAGGATTCAATAATTAGGTTGTTTAATACTCATAAAAATTATGAGATTTATTATAATCTGACAAATTAACGATTAATTTATTGTAGATTTAAGTTTTATTTAAGTGTTTATTATTGATTAATGAAATACTGCATGCATAAAGTAAGATTTGAATTTTTGATATTTATTTAAACGGATAATTGAACGTAGTACAACTTTATATGTAATTAACTAATTATGCATGACATATAACTTCTTGTAATCAATTTTTAAGTGTTATCAGAGATATAATTATTTGTGTATTTTTTTTATCAGGTTAAATTTTTGAGAAAAGCGATATATATCATCACAAGTGTAATGATAATTCTTGTTAAGTAACCTATCTTCTTGTCATTAATAATTCTTTTAAAAAGAAGCAAAGAGAGAGAGAGAGAAGTTTTCTAGGGTTAGGGTAAAAGATGATGTTACTTTGAAAATTCTAGGAGTTGGGAGATTGGGTGTTTAGGTTGAAGAAGTGTTGTGTGCATTTGAACAGTGCTTGTCACCACTTTTGTGTTCCAAGTTAGTTCTTCGTCTTTTATTTTCTTTTCTTCTTATGATGTCAGTGTCTTATTGATTCAGTGTTTAACAGATTGTCCCAAAAGGAGACCATAGACATAAAAGTTTGATTGTCCAAATTTAATTATGTCATAATGTAATCAGCACGTACCCTTCTTCCTTCCCATAATTAATTAGGGTTTCTAGATAGACACATTTTTTCAATATTGGATTGTCACGTCAGATTTATCATAATATTAGGATTTGTTCGTGTATTTTATTAGGTGAAAATTCAGGTGCAGTCGACTTTAGATGAAGTTGATAGTTGAGAGCCGTTAGATAGTTTGACTGATTTGACTAAATTTTCATCTAACGGCTCTCAGCTATCAACTTCACGTGAAGTCGACGCACTTGAATTTCCACCATTTTATTAATATGAAATTGTAAGTAATGATTTCAATTCTAAACTTCTCCCTTCAAAAATTGTGAACCGCGATTTCTTTTTATAGAGTGAAAAAAAAAATCAACATCACTCACTATTACTAATATACATCCCATATCAATATATTTTACACTATTTTAACCCAATATTAATGTATTATACTAATGTATCTCTCGTATTAAAATTAATTTGCGATTACTTGTTGGAAAGAAATTTCACAAAAATCAATTTATATCGTGACTAATTTCATTTTCTTAAATCAATTATCTTTTAAGAAATGTTAAGAAACTAATACTTTTTATGCTATTAGAATTTAGGATTTAAAATTTACTATTTAGAGTATAAAATATTAATTTGGTGTTGACTAAAAATAATAAATTTTATTAGTTATGCAACATTTCTTTAATCTTGTTACTCTTATATTTATCATTTTCTTTTTTAATTCTTATTCCTTCTTTCTTTTAACATCAAACTTCGTTGTACTACCTTAAACCTAAATATACGTGTAAAAATAATTTTAAAAATAAGTTAAATTACACATATATTTAGTTATTATATACAAAAACATTATGACTAATTTTTAGTGGGTCCATAACAGATTTAGTTATTCTACATAAATCTTTAATTTATCTTTGTAACTTAGAAAACATCAATACTACTTTTTTTTTACATATTACGAGGACTTTTAGAAATAATAAAAAAATGCTATAAAAACCTAATTACAAACTTTGAAAGCTAGTTTAATTTACCCAAATAATAAGATATATAATTAACTACTTGCATGTATTTAAACCAACTTGAGTTGGTTGAGTGGTCAGTTTATTCGTCCGCTTAAGCAAGTGTCAGGAGTTCGAATCCTACCTTGTGCATGCAACAACTCATTGGCCAGCTGCAGACCCTTAAATGGAGCTCAGATCTGCGACAGATTAGTCCTTAACCTGTCGGATTGGAGGACACCATTTGGGTAAACCAAAAACTACTTGCATGTATTTGTGTAGGTTAAGAATAATAAACTAAGACTACTCATTGTGATGGTTGTGTACTCTTCCATCGGATTCAATGCAATTGGAAGACCCAAATGAGGTTCTACCCTCTAAAGCTTTTGGTATGTTATGACTTGTTTGGTCTATTAAAGAGTGGTTTAAATTTGTCATATATACTGTAGGAATGGACCCGTTTTACCCCAGCCAATGGCTAGAAATTCTTATGTTCTTATATAATATATATATGTTAGATACTTCTATTAATATAATAATTTATAATTAAAAATAGCCTACAGCTTATTGTGATATATATATTTCATGACCACACAAAAAATAGTGTTGTGAATAGTATTCCGGAACTAGGGTTTATAAAAGATTTTAATCGCATTAAGTTCATATTTTTTAGGACAAATCACAATAATAAGTCAAGGGAGAAAATAATTTACGTGAATAATCCAAAACGAAAACTGCTTCATGAATCCACCAATGCACGTTTATATATAGTTCGAACCAGCTTGGTTCAAACTTCATTTCTACATAATTCGAATCAGTTTGGTTCGAATTATACACAAACACACGCATACACTAATTCGAACCAGCTTGGTTTGAATTACACACAGTAATTCATGGTATAATTTGAATAATGCTGTTAAAAAATTAATAATTTATTTTAAAAAATTATTAAAAAATTTATTAAAAAATTAAATATATATATATTTTATTTCATACGTTAAAAAAAGCTAACAAAATATTTAATTACGAGACTTCTTTAAAATATTAATGAGCTATCAATTCGAATTCCATACAATACTTTTCTGT
>NC_029790.2:134259182-134260428 GCF_000816755.2 Arachis ipaensis | reverse complement strand
TTTTTTAAGCCATTTTTTTAAATTGTTTTGCATATGATAAAATATTTTTTGTAGTATAATTTAAAAAAATTTATTAAAAAATATTCATGAACTATTAAAAATGGACAGAGAAAAGTATTGTATGGAATTCAAATTGATAGCTCATTAATATTTTAAAGAAGTCTCGTAATTAAATATTTTGTTAGCTTTAATTAAATATTTTGTTAGCTTTTTTTTAACGTATGAAATAAAATATATATTTTTTTAATTTTTAAATTATTAATTTTTTAACAGCATAATTCGAATTATACCATAAATTACTGTGTGTGTAATTCGAACCAAGCTGGTTCGAATTAGTGTGTGCGTGTGTTTGTGTGTAATTCGAACCAAACTGGTTCGAATTATGTAGAAATGAAATTCGAACCAAATTGATTCGAACTACATATAAATGTACATTGGTGGATTCATGAAGCAGTTTTCGTTTTGGCTTATTCACGTAAATTATTTTCTCCCTTGGCTTATTTCTATTTTTTGCCCTATTAAAATTATGTATGAACTTTATCCTTGAGACATAGGACTTGTAATACATCCTTTTACTCCAAAAAATTATTGTCTGGAATATAAACATGTGCAAATATGGATGTGATACAATAACAAATATACATTTAAATGAAATATGTATTAAATATTCTAAACTAAATATTAAATATAATAATATATAAATAAGATTATTTAGTAAGATAAATATAGTAAGATAAATATGAAATATAAAAATAAATATGGAAATAATATATATATATATTAAGATATAAGGGTATATAGAATAATATAAATAGAACTAAAAAAAAAAAGAGTGTTTTTATTAAATTAAGAACGCCCTGTGATCTTCAACCAATTCTGTGCTTCAATATAATTACCGGGGGTAAGGGCTATAGCTTGTTTCCAATATTCAGCGGCTTGATCAAACCAAGCCTCAGCAATTTCGGAATCTCCCTGTCGAATGGCCTGTTCTCCGCGAGAATTAGATCAAATAGATTTTTATTAAAATATACATGAAAGTTGAAACTATATATTACAAGTCTCACACATCTCAAAGATAATATCTTTAAATTATTTATACAATTTTGTTAGGTAATTAATTAGGATATCAGTCAACAACAGTTAATTATTAGTTGGGATGCAAACAAATAAAAAAAATTTAAAATCAAATAAAAAGAAACATCCAAATCAAATAAAAAATTCAAAAACAAAAAAATATCTAAAACCA
>NC_029790.2:134258481-134259073 GCF_000816755.2 Arachis ipaensis | reverse complement strand
TTTAGATGTTTCAGATATTTTTTCAAAATGTACAATAAAATTAAATAAAAGCAAACAATTAAAAAAAATGCATCATTTTGGATGTTTCTTATACCTAGACTTTATACGTTTAAATTTTAGAGATTTAATATATTTTTTGAAAATGTACAATTAAAAGTATTTGAAAGCAAACTATTAAAAATATTTTGAATGTTCTTTATTAGGTTTTAAATGATCCTTTTCTATGATTTTAGATATTTTTTATTAAGTTTTGAATGTTATTTTTTAATAATTTTAGATATTTTTTGTTTGTTTAGTATTTTGTTATAAAGTTAGCTAGTTTGTTAAAATGTTGATTACCTAGACTTTTTTTTATTTATAAGTACGAGGTTATACGTATCTCATGAATTAGTTTTTGGAGTTGAATTAGACTCATTCAATTACAATTTTAATATAGTATCAAAATTTGTATGACCTAAAAATTTAGAATTCGATCATTATTAGTACCAAAAAGAAAATTCTAACTTCTGCAGTAAATGATTTTTTGTGAATAATTTTTTTTTAAATATTTTCTAAATATTTTTTAAAAATATTTTTGCAAAAAAATTTTATT
>NC_029790.2:134256216-134258376 GCF_000816755.2 Arachis ipaensis | reverse complement strand
ATCTCTAAAAAATAATTACATTTTCTCCATAAAAAATTGTTTAACCAAAAATAAATTTTTTTAGGACCAAACTAGAATTGTAACAATTTACTCCTTTTTAATCTTCTATCTTTTTTTCTATCTATATATATCTTTATGGGTAATTTACACTAATAAATTAAATGAAGTTTAAAATTATGTAGATATCCTAAATTAATTTTCGTTATAATATCTCTATAAGTAATTGGATTCGATTTAGCTATAATAGTAGATTAGTAGTAAATCGAATAAACTAAAGAAAAAGTCTAGGGGTCAGCAATTTTATTAAATTCTGGCCAGCATGGTAACATGTAATCAGCAAAAAAATGAGTAATTTCATATTATTGGATAAAATCTCACACCATTAAAAATATCATTAATAGCTACTTAATAGTTACAGATCACAAAAGTTGTTGGTCCTTAGCATTCTTCTAAACTAAATTCGATTTGCTACTTTTGCAATATATATATGATAAATCAAATCAGCTTGATTCGCTTTACTACTTATACAACTTATTGAATATAATCCAATTGATTCGATTTACATAGAAATATTCTAAAATAAATGTGTAACGAAAATTGATTTAAAACATCTACATAATTTTAAATTCCATCAATTTATTAGTGTAAATTAGCCTATCTATTTTTAAAATTGAAGGGTAATTTCAGCCCGAAAAGAAGATGATAGGTAAATGATGAACATGCACCACGTACCTAGCTATAGCTCTACCTACCGAATCTACCACATTAGATTTTAATTGAAAAGCCCTGCCAGACTGTAATAAGTGAACAACAGAAACGAATTCGTTGATTTTCCGAAGGGTACAACGGTGGCAAGGGTGAATAACTTCACTACTAAGGATAAAATGATATACATTAATTAATTAATAATTAATTATTTTTATTATTTCTTTCACTTAGCTTTTACAATATTATAACCTTATAATTAATAGAATAAATGCATATGTTAGAATTGATTAAAAAAAAATCGTGTATTGTTTAGTACAATCTTGTTAATTATAAGCAAAAATAAATAAGAGAAATAAATAAATAACAGGTCATGATTTCTTTATTATAACCAAAGTAGAGACATATACCTTTTTAAGCATTTATTTTCCATCTCAAATTGGGACAACATTTAATTTCATAATATTCAAACCAAAATCATTTCCATTTGAAAAATTGTGCTGTCTTGTCTTCTCCACCATGCATTCCATGCAAACTTGGACAAAGAAGATATGCATGCCCAGCAATTAGCATGGAAAGGTGAAATGGGAGTGGGGAAGAAGAGAATATTCTTTCTTTGTGTGACTGAACGAAAATAAAACAACAAAATAAGGCCCCATATTTAGTTTCTATTTTTTCTTTAATTTTTAATATTTGGAAATTTGGTGAAGGACTTTTATGATCATCCCATGTATGTACTGCTAGAAAAGCAACTATCTTAATTAATTTTGCTTTAAAGATAATTAGTATTAAGGAGTAAAATTAATTTTTTATATAAAGTTTGTTTTTGGGACCCTTTTGATAATCATTTCCGGGATATTTCAAGCTTATCAAAGACCTACTTTCACATTTTTGTCTGGAAGCAGTTGTTGACTACACACAAAGAGACACTACAAAAAGTTATATGGTCTTCCTTTCATTTTATATACATATAATATCATTTTTTGGATATAAATAAATATATTAGTTTACCACAATAGTATAGCACAATCTTTATAGAGAGAAATGAATAACTGTTTCTGTTACTACAATATAGATATCAATAATGTGACAAAAGAAAATACAAGAAAAATATCTTATTATAAGAATGTATATATCATTGGAATTGATTAAGAAACAGGAATACCAAAAGTATTCAGTAAAAAAAAATAAAAGAATACAAAATGTTTTACTACTCATACAAGAGATTTTTTAATTTTTTAATTTTACTCTTCTTTTTTGACTTTAGGATATGTTTCCTATAGAGAGGACACATTGGTATTGGGAAATTAGTGATTTTCCTTAATTGTTGTTACAGAAATTTTTGTTTTCGCAGAAACATAAAGTCACACTCTTTGCTGTCAAACCACCGAACGGAATGATTATTGATATATAATATTTTTTAATTATTTTAATTATATATTATTTGATAAATTT
>NC_029790.2:134253476-134255931 GCF_000816755.2 Arachis ipaensis | reverse complement strand
ATGAGTCCATAATTTTATAACTTTACAAGAAAAAGACGTTTAACCTCTAACTCTTAGTGACAATAGTGTTATTGTTATAATTTCTTTTCCTTAAATTTTTTTTTATGGTTATTGTTTTGCCGTTAATACTAAAAAATTATAATAGTAATTTCAATTATTGTAGCTAAAAAAATGTTACAAATTTTGAAAAAAAAAAACATTCAAATTCTTTCTGAAAAAATATCTCTATTTACAAAAATAGTCGCTAATATATATAAGTTTTTTGGGGCCACTACAATAGTCTTTATCGACAATTTTTTAATTATTATTAAAACTTTTAACGACAAAACATAGAATATATAATAGTTAATTGATGGTGATAGTAAATATATTATCAAATACTTTTATTTTCACTATAAACAGAATAAATAACCTCTAATTTTTTTGAAGTGTTAATCCTTTAATATGAAACTTATTTTAAAGGCAATATTCCAATGGTTTTATGTTGGGAATAAGTCAAAATCTTCTGTAGATAAATTTTTGGTCACTTGACTAACTCTTGATAAAAACTCTAATGCTACTAGATTTTAGAAAAATTATCATCGTAAATATTAGCTATTATGGTTAGAAAATTCACATCTTTACAATTTTTTTTTCAAGGATTAGACCCTAATATATATTTTTTTAAGTATTGATCTTGAGAATCTGAAAATAGAAAGTCAAAAACCTTATAATTATTGAAAATTTTAAATACAAAGAATTATGTATTGTTGAAATATAAGTTCTTTATACCATCCTAGCTAGTAGAGAAAATTAAGAGTATTTTTTGTTAAGTTTATATATTTTCAAAAAATAGTATTAATACAATAATATTTAGATCATGTTTGAAAATCATCATGGATGCTTTGTTTTGAAGAAAAAATTATATATCCAAAAGCTAATCATGTTTGAACAAAAAATAAAGAAAAAGATTATCAAAATTGATAAGTTTAAGTTAAAAAATTATAAGCTAAAGCTGATTTTTTTCAAACTTCTAATTATAGGTAAAAAAATTTTGGAACTATGTGATATTAATTACAACTTTAATATTAATGATCAAATCTTAAATAACAATATAAACAATCATTTTATACTATTTTGTATATATTCTAAGCACAAATCTTAAAATTAATTTTTATATAAATTATCAAGAGAAAATGATAAATAGGTCTCCGACCTTTTGTTCTGCGGACATTTTTGTCCCTAACCATTGAAAAATACTTTTAAGTTCCTAACATTCACAAAATTTGGACGGATCAGTCCATGACGGAGACATTTGGACGGATCAGTCCCTGACGGAGGCATTTGGACGGACCAGTCCCTGACGGAGGCATTTGGACGGAGGGACTGACCTGTCCAAGTTTTGTGAAGGTCAGGGACTTAAAAGTATTTTTCAATAGTTAAGGACGAAAATATCCGCGAGACAAAAGGTCAGGGCCTATTTGTCCTTTTTTCAATTATCAAAATAAAGTAATTCATATAATACATTATTTTAAAATATTATATAAATAAAAATGATTAAACCAGATTTAATTCTTAAACATTATAAAACATATTCATATTATTAAAAAAAAAAAAAATAATAATAATAATAATTGTTAATTTGTTTGCATGACAGCATGAGAGGCCAATCCTGTGATCTGCTATGATGTCCTTTTATTTAATTTAATTTTGAAAATGTCGTATGTCCTATTCACTCCAATGGCTATTTGCTCTCTGTAGCCTACATTCAGCTACCTATACCACACTACCTATTTACTCCCATTCACAAGTTTCCAAGGCGCACAGTTTCAATTCTTTTCTTTTTCCTCTTTTTTTTTTTTTTAATTTAAAAAAAAAAAAGAGAAGTAACTAACCAAAAATAGCTTATATTACCATTACCCTTTCCGGGTCTTTCTTCTTATCCGCCTTGCGCCTTTTTAGGCTTGGGTTAATCTCTTGATTTTGGGTTTAAGATAGGATTGGTTTAACAGAAAAAGATGTATTATACAAAATGAAGAAAGAAAAAAAAAGGAAAAAGATTCTAAATTGACAGGTATATATATAAAAATATTTTTTTAACGAAAATATATATATTTTTTGTTTATCCAAACGGTATCTCCCAACTCGACAGGTTAAGGATTAATTCGTCGCAGATCTGAACTCCATTTAAGGGTGTGCTACATGCACTCCCGACACTTGTTTAAGCGAACGAGTGAACTGACCACTCGATCAAGCCAAGTTGGTTAATATTGTCTGTATATTTGAACTTTAGATTAGTGAATTAATCATTACACTAATTCAAATTGATTATAGACAAAAATTAATTTATTGGATCTTTCAATGAGGGGCCTGGATTGGACTTATTCAAGCTTGAGAATGAGAGCATTTTCTAACTAACTTGTCTAGCCTTTAACTTGGAGTTCGAGCGGCAAAAAGATTATAATCATAAAATGTA
>NC_029790.2:134249360-134252687 GCF_000816755.2 Arachis ipaensis | reverse complement strand
CTTTTTATATTAATAAATTTAAAAATATGTCACATTAATTTTAGCTATAATTTTTTAAATTAAATTTGGCCAAAACTTCATAACTATTATGATGATAAGGATTAATTTAATCAAAGATTTTTAATTTATATATAGTATTTTTTATTTTCGATATATAGATAGATACACAGATCCCTATGGAATGAATTGGGTTGGTTCCAGCACTAGCGCATGCATTGCTATATAGGAAATCTCATTCTTTTTGCTTATTTTCAAAGACACCACTTTTGTTGTGTTTGTGTGAGAATTGTGAAATTTTGATCACCACTTCATAGTCCATACAAAACCATACACACTTCCTTTCGTTCTTTGGTCTTCGAGATTAAAAAAAAAAAACAAAAAAATGAAAAAAACTTAGCTTCATCCATTAGCTACACAACAAAAAACAAGTCTTCATATTGCAGCACTAGTAGTAGTAGTATGCAAATACAAGTAATTTTGTTTTTATTTTTATTGTTTTGGGTTGGTGATAATGTGATGATGATGATGATTTGTTGATTTAGCACCCAATGATTGACTTGCCTTGCTGCAAAAACAACACCACACATTGGTAGCAAAACCAAGTTCAAAGTTCAAAGCTTTTTCAAGTAAGAAGCTGAAAAATGAAGTCTTTCTTGAATGATGGAAACAATACTACTACTGCTACTACTACTAATCATGATGATGATAGTAACAATCATAACTGGTTGATGGGTTTCTCTCTCTCACCCCACCACCACCACAACATGAAAATGGAGGTTCCCAATGATCATAATCATAATCATCATCATCATCATCATCACCATCAGTATTATCATCATCTTCATCATCCTTCAAGCACTGCCTCAACAACAAGTAGCTTATTCTACTTGTCACCTTCACAGTTGAATAATCCTTCTTCAACAATGTGTTATGCTGAAAACCCTTCTCCCTTTCATTCTTCTCCTTCTCTGGCTATGATGCCACTCAAATCTGATGGCTCACTCTGCATAATGGAAGCTCTCACTACATCACAAACCCAAGGTTAGTTAGGACCCAATTCATGTTCTTTGTTTTATCTTCATAATATGTTGTTCTAAGTTCTATATATTGAAAAAAGTTTGGTTTTTGATGTGTTTTTGGTATTAAAAATTAGTCTTTTTTTCTTTTTGGTTTTTTGGGTTTTATTGAAGTGATGGTGCCAAGTTCTTCATGTTCATCTCCAAAGCTTGAGGACTTTCTAGGTGGTGCAACAATGGGAGCTCATGAATATGGTGAACATGAAAGAGAAGCAATGGCTCTAAGCTTAGACAGCATTTACTATAACAATAGCCATCATCATCATCATCAAAATTCTGAGGCTGAAAACAACAACAGACAACAACATTGTTCTTCTAATTCTTCTTTGGACCTTATTCTCTCAGACCCTTTTAAGCAACAAGGGCATAATAGTAATAATCATCATCATGAACATGATCATGATGTGAATCAATACTATTCAGCACTTGGCTGCAGCAATGATGGTTCTACTAACATTCTACCATTTGTTGAAGAAGAAGAAGAAGAAACAACAAAGGAACCTCATCATCAAATGCATCAAGAACAAGAGAATAATAATTGCTTCATCAGAAACTGGGTTAATGGAAATAATAATAATAATAATAATAATAATGGAATGGTGGAAAGTGTTAATGTGAATGTTAATGGTGGAGGTGGGAATTTGAAGACTTTAAGTCTTTCAATGAGTCCTGGTTGTTCATCTACTTCTCAATCATCATCAAGCCATGTAAGTGTTTCAACAACTACTCATAATCATAATCAGATCTCAGCAGGTTCTTCTTCTTCAAATTCTTGCAAGGCCATGGTGGAAGTTGCAAAGAATAATAAGAGAGGACACAATAATAGTATGTATATATAAATATATATCTTAAATTTGGCAGCTAGAAAACTACCAAAATGAACTTGAAGAAATGAAGAACATGAACAGGCAGGAATATGTTGCACATTTGAGAAGGTATATACATGTTAAATACTAATTATATTCTTTAATTGATTATAATATTATGTTTGTTTAGCTATAATAATTAAAATATTTCAATTATTATTGTAATGAATGATGAGTTGATTGCCCTACAGAAAAAGTAGTGGATTTTCAAGGGGAGCTTCAATGTATAGAGGGGTGACAAGGTTAGTGTGGTTCCCCTTTGCTCTTTTTTTATATGAATTTGGAATACTTTGTTAGATGGTGTGGGATTGATTTATTGTTTGATAGATGCAAAAGTACTCTTGATATAAACAAAACAAATATTTAGTTATGAAACTGACTCGAGAAAAAAAAAATAAAGGGTTTCTTTGTTTTTTGTTTTTGTTTTAATTTTCTAGTTTTATTTTCAGTGTATTTTTGTTATCAATACTTTTTTATTTGTAATTAATTTTTTATTTTCATTTTTAATATTTTTTGCTTTATTGTGTGCATATCAAAACTAACTTTTTGAAATTATTATTTTTATCTTAAATTTTAAATGTTTAAATTCTGAATTCTAATTCCTAAATTTAAATATTAAATTCTCTAAAAAATAATAGTTAGAATATAATTTTACAATAAAAAAGTTAACTAATGTTATTAATTAAAAGTAATTCTTTGTACTTATTAAAAAGTAACATTGAAAATATGTTTACTTTACATGATTTTCAAAATAGAGAATCAACACACAAATCAAACAGACCCATGAAATCTTGTTTTTCTTTTTTCTTTTGTGTTATTAACAATGAAGATTTTCTCCTTTTAATATTTTATGCATGCAAACCCATAAAACCAAATAAACAAGCACTTGTGAATTAATTAAAACTAAATAAATGTAATTAATGAAAGGTATTTAATTACTATTTAGGCACCACCAACATGGGAGATGGCAAGCAAGGATAGGCAGAGTAGCGGGAAATAAGGACCTTTATCTTGGGACATTCAGTAAGTACTTCCAAAAAGTGTTACATATCAAATTCATCGTACTAAATTACTACATATGTTTTTTGCCATTCAAATTTATAAGGTGCTAGCGTGCCTAAAATTAAAGTAACCTTTTTTTTATATATATATTGGGGGGTACTTACTTTGTTTTTATGCCAGTGGTTGTGACTTTGATTAATGCTCTTTTTATAAGGCTGACTTTGGACAGTAACAATTCACTTTTTAATTTTTTTTTAAGGCTGTTTTTTTCATGTAATTGATAAAAAAACAAGGATATTCCTCAACCAAAAAATGAGTCTCATGAAAGTTTCAAAATTTTCTAAAAATGTTCTTTTTTTTTTTTTTTCTAATTTAGAACCACT
>NC_029790.2:134247589-134249180 GCF_000816755.2 Arachis ipaensis | reverse complement strand
ACCATAATTTGGCAATTTGCTAATTAATGAAATAATTTATTTTTATTAATTTTTTTAAGGTACTCAAGAAGAAGCAGCAGAAGCATATGATGTGGCTGCAATCAAATTCCGTGGGGTGAATGCAGTCACAAACTTTGACATTTCAAGATATGATGTTGAAAGGATCATGGCTAGTAACACCCTACTTGCCGGAGAATTGGCCAGAAAGAACAACAACGAGCAGCCGAAGGCGATCGAGGCGGCGCCGGCACCGGCACCGGCAACAACCCTAGAGTACAATGTTGTAACAAGCCACATCAACAAGAAGGAGTTGGTAGAAGTTGAAGGTTGTAACAACAACAACATTGAAAATGGTTCAGATGAATGGAAGAAGATTGGATTTAATGATGATTATAGAAATTGTCAAACTTTCTGTGGTGGTGGGGCCCTACAAGATCTAATTGGCATTCAAAACCCTAATATGGGAGGAGGGACTCATTTTTCAAACCCATCTTCACTAGTGACAAGTTTGAGCAACTCATCAAGAGAAGGTAGCCCTGTTCACAACATGAACAAGAACAACAATAGTAGTCATCATCAAAATGTGTTTCATCAAAAGGTTAATAATAATAATAATGTTGTTAGCCCTATTATTGTTGCCAATAATACTAGTACTACTAGTGTTGTTAGTTCTTGGTTCCCTTCACCACCTCCTCAAATTAGGTCTACTATGTCTCCCATGCCCATTTTTGCGGCTTGGACTGAACCCTAGGGTTTTATTTGGAAGGTTGTTTTTGAAGTAATTAACATTATTAATTAAGAATATGTATTTTATTTGGGGGAATCGGATTAGTTAAATTTTATGGCTAGTGGGGGCCACAATTATATATGTCATGTTTTGTATCTTAGTGGAACAATTACAAAGACCTTTTCCAAACTTTACCTTTTTTTTTGGAGGGAAATTAATTATTAATTAATAGTTATTATTTACAAGAGGGCCAAATGATTAAATGTGTGAAATGATGTTTGACAATAAGGAATGGTGTGTGTGGACCTTAGCTTATATATATTATAGCTTAAAACATTATTGAATTTGCTTTATTTAATTAATAGTTTCAACTTTTTTATAGTAGACACATATAGCTAAGTACAAAAACCAGCTCATGTTTCACAATAATGCAAAAAGAGGCATAACCTTTGATCATATTATCTCATTTTGTATCCAATGTGTTCCTCAATCTACACAACATAATCATTGCATAAACCTTTTTCTCTTATCTTTGATCATCTTCCAAAGGCAAAAGGAAAAGTGGGTTGTAGCAAATATTCTTAGCACTAAAGTTTTTGTTTGATTAATTTGTCATAATTGGTTGTGGACACCTCTAAATTAAAAGATGATGTCTTGTGGGTTAAAAGTTAATGTAACTTTCTTTTCTTTTATATAATTCCTGACAAATCCAAATTCCAAAGAGAGACATTGGGACCAAAGTGATTCTGTGCTTGGTGTGGGAAAATAAGAGAAATAGTTCTATCCTTTTAATTAAAACGTATTTAATTAATGTTTATTTTATAAGTATTTATTTTTCCAATATAAAGTTTTTTAAGTATTATA
>NC_029790.2:134238286-134247519 GCF_000816755.2 Arachis ipaensis | reverse complement strand
TTAAAAAAAGTAATTTATAATAATTAAAAAAATTAATTAAATATTAACAAATTAAAAACTAATTCTCTATATTTATTCTTATAAAATATATAACTTAAGAGCATGTAATAATTTATTGTAAAATTAATGATTTGGGGCCTAAACTAACTATAGTGTATGTTCATCGTTTTAATTATGAAGCTCTTTGCTTTCCCACGTGTGTGTCATTCATGTTGTTCTCGATTGCAATCTTTGATTTCTTGTGACCATACAAAAAACATAGGACGAAAATAATGAATAATAAGTGCCGGAAAGCTGGAAATATTTCTAAACTCGTTTTGGGAATATAGCTGTCTTTTGTGCATGGAATCAATTAACGTTTTTAAGTTTTTAACTATGCAAATTATTATATGGGTAAATAATACTTTGAGTGTTACATAACGTAGTGGTCTTAAGGGTAAATAATACCTTTTTTGGTTAAATATGAAAAACATATTTTTAATAAGAGTATTTATCCAAATTGGTCCCTAAAAAGTTTTGAAGTGGACGTTTTAGTCCTTAACAAAATTTAATTATATAATTAGTCCTCAGCTTTTGTAAACATCCGTCACTTTAGTCTTTCTATTAGTTTCTCCGTGAAACCCTAACGGTGGAGTCTAACGTGTCACGTTCAAGTGATGAGTCAGCCGTTAAGCACCACGTGTTCAATAAAGACGAATTGGTCCATATTCTGAATGATGCTAAACGCTGCGTTTTGGGAGTAGGGCACAAGGGCGTGTGTCGTTTCGTTAGTTGAGTGGCATTAAAGGTTCATTTTTATCTTCCTCTCCCAAAACGAAATTACAACCAACACCCTCTCTTCCCCTAGGTTTTACAAAGAAAGTCACCACCACATGAACCGCTAGTCTTCCGACGACCTCCGCTGACATTATTGACTCAAGGCTTTGTACAAGACGGAGTTATTGTAGAAGAAGGTTTTGCCGGTCTATCAGTCTTCACCGGTCAGATTAGTATATCTCTTCTCTATTATGATGCGGATGGTATAGTTGATCATCATTGCAATTGTTCGAATGTGTTTACCCTGTGTATTTATTTCTGATAGTAGAAATTAGTTACTAATAAGTGACGTAATGCATGCATATATGAGCTTAACATTAAAAAGATTCAACATTTTGTGGTAAATACACTTTATACATTGATTAATCTAGTTATCACAATTAGAAAATCAAAGTTTGAGCAGTTGGTGTTTAATATGTAATTGCTCTGTATAAGTTTGTGTTCTGGTTTTGACATTTTATTTCATGTTTATGGATTGTAGATGACTGATTGGGTTATTCCTGTCTTTCAACATGGGGGAGTTTTGTCAAAGATAACGAGGGTGAACTTCTTTACATTAATGGGAATGTAAAGAGATTTCCTCCGTTGGATCTTGATTTAGTGAATTGTTTTGATTTGAAGAAAATGTTTGAAGGGCTTGGCTACCATGCATATAAGAAGATGTATTGGTATGACCCAACAACTCCTAATTATGAAGCAAACCTACATCCTATATATGGAGACAAGAAAATTAGAGATATGTGTGACAAAAAGAGGGAGGACAGAGAGACAGATGAATTGTGTCTGTTCTTTGATCATCCAATCATGGAAGATGTTGATTTTGAGGACCCTGCGGAGGATAGCGATGATACTGATGAGCACAGCGAGGCTGAGGTCTTGTCTGATGAACCAATTTCTAACAATGATAGCTATGACAATGCTGAAGGCGTATAAATCCCCACCTCCAGGCTTTGACGATGACACTAATGATAGCTATGATAGCTATGAAGATGAAGGACTCAAAGGTGGCGAAAGAGATAAGAAGGGTAAGAAGAAAGCTGTTGGAAAAAAGGATAATGCAAGGAAGATAGCTATTGAAAAAACGGATAATGCAAGGAAGAAAGGTGGGCCTAAACAGACTACTAGGCCCAATGACAAAACTGGGCCCAATATAACTGTTGGGGCTACTCCTACTAATGGGTCTACTCCTACTGCTGGGCCTACTCCTACTGCTGGTGAGTCAGAATTTGGTGTTGGACAGGGTATAGCAGAGGAAGAGGATAACATCTTTAGTGATAAGTATGATGGTTAAGGATTTGAGTCAGAGGGGTTTGATACACCTCAATCATCAGACAACGAGGGAGATGGTTTTAACTTGGCCCCAATTCAATGAGGAAGCAGACTTTGGTGATGTTCAACCCCAATTGAACATGGAGTTTACCACATTGGAGCAATTCAAGCATGCCTTAAAGGACTATACTATTGCTGAAGGAAGGAGAATTTTTTATGTTAAAAATGATAATAGAAGAGTTAGATGCAAGTGTGCAAGTGGGAAAGAGAAGGCTATGATTGCAAAGGTAAAGTGTAAGGCTAAGTGTAAGGCTAAAAGGAAAGAGAATGATGCTGCAGAAGCGAATAACTCTGGAGAAAAACAAAAGGAATCTAATGCTGAAAATAATGGAGGATCAGGAACAAAAGATACTAGAACTGTGAAGGCAAATGCTCTGGTTACAGAAGTTGCAGCAATGACCAATGAGACTGGAGGGAATGAAACTGCTATTGTCCCTAGTAGTAATGCTAATGAATGTCCCTGGCTGATCTATTGTGCCTAGAATAGTGCTGGAAGGTGCTACTAGATTAAGACGTATGAGCCTAAACATACTTGTGCTAGGGAATTCGGATCTAACATGGCTGATCAGAAATGGATGGCTGATAAATTAGAGAAGAGGTTATTGACCCAACCCCACATGACTCATGGCGAAGCTTTTGATCATATTAAGATAGACTTTAATGTGATGTGCAGTGACAAGATAATTTATAGAGTTTTAAGGGTTGCTAGAGAAAGGTATGTTGGGAATGAGATGGCTCAGTATGAAAAGTTGAGAGATTATCTCACTGAAATTTACAGAAGTAATCCTGGCAGCACTGCATTGCTGGAAACAACCCACACAATTTTTGGTTCACCGCCATTGTTTAGCAAACTGTATATTTGTCTGAATGGGTGTAAAAGGGGGTTTAAGGCTGGTTGCAGACCACTGATTGAGTTGGACGGATGTCACTTGAAAGGATATTATGGGGGGCAACTGTTGTCTGCTGTAGCTCAAGATGTAAACAATCACTTCTATGTGATTGCCTATACGGTGGTTGACAGTGAAACAAAACAAAGTTGGAAGTGATTTCTACAACTTCTTCAAGAGGACATTGGTAACTGCTCAACAGAAGAATGAAATTTTATCTCAGATCAGCAGAAGGTAAATGACTGTTGCACTGATTGTATTTGACTTTATTTTACTTGCTGTGATTATATTTGGGTTGGTCTAGTTGCATTTGAATTGAATTGTTGTTATAATAGTTGCAAAGAGTTGTTATAATTGTTGTTAATGCTTACTATAATCATATTTGGGAATGTTAATGCTTACTTGTATTTTCTCTTCTATCTCAGAATCTGTTTGGTTAGTAATTAGTGCTGCTTCTTTTATTTTAATGTCACTTATTATATTAAAATTTGTTCATAAATTAACTTTTCCATTTTATTTTTTGCGTATAGTCATGTCTCAAGCTACTCTTTGGATGAGGAAGCATTCCATACAAAAAAGTGTGTTACTATTCATGTGATATTATTCGCAGATATAAAGAGCATGTTACACTTCACCTAATAATATCATGTTTATTGTTGCATAATATAATATTCAGTTGTGATATTATTGGCAAATATAATAGCACATTACTAACTCATCCAACCAAGTTGCATCAGCAATAAGTTTTAGGCCTCCAAGACCCAAACAACAAATTCTGAGACCTCATGTAGCTCTGATCACTACCCCAACACCTCCTACGAAGCTTGTTTCGGCTCCAAAACCTTCACCTCCACCTACTCTAACTTCTCTACCTACAGTCTCATTTGTTCTAGTACCTAAGTCACTCCATCTGAATCAGATACCAAGAGTCTCTCCAAAAATAATTGCTGCCAGAATATTCAAGTTCATGCCTATACCAGGACTCAACCTCCAAAAGAAGAAATGATATTGTTTTGTGATATCATGCTGATTGTAGTTATGTTGTTTAGTTTTTTGAGACCCTTTTGTAATAGATTATGATTATGTAGTGCATCTATGCAACTTTAAGATATGCTTTTGGAATGTATCTTTGATGCTAGCAACAGATATAAACTAGCTACGAGTAAATTTTTTGTTGGAATATTCAGAACTTTGATGCTTGATTTCAATTATATGAAATTATGGTTATTAGATTATTTTGATAATTATGAGTGCTGTGATTTTTTATTAAATCAGGTTTTTAGAATATTATTTTTGTGAATGCATATGATTCTAATCTTAGGTAAAGGAAATTTCATTAGACAATTCTGCCAGACTATAATATTGACAATTACACTTTGATTAATTATTCAATTGCAATATATCCATACATTACAAGCACCTAATTCCCTTATTTTCCTACTTAGCTATATCTTTCCTACAAAAATACAAACCAAAAAACCTAACATGAAAAAGAACACAGTTTTACATTCACTGCTCCACTCCTTTTTTCTACTTACATTTTTAGGCTTCTTCTCTAATTCATCTACCAAATCTTTTAACTTCTTCATCCTCTCTTCCAGTACAACATTATGCTGGCTACCTTGTATTTTATGGGGAAAAACTTTGTCAAACCATATAAAAAATTCACAGTGTGAAAGATTCTCCTACATTGAAGGAAAAAATGCACAAAATCAGAGTTAACCCATGAATTTTGCAATGCATAAAAAAGGTACCATACCCAATGTTTCTTACCCTATAATAAGGACATCCAAAGAAAGGTCTTCTTGGGTTCTTATCTGTTTCAGACTCCACAACATTGGCATAAGCTCCGCAGTGGCATCTTGGATTCTCCCCTCTTGCAATTTCAAATTGGGGGTCACCTGAAGCATTGCTAGCACTACCATCTCTGCTACCTCTAACTCGTCGACGATAAGAGCTTGCCGAATTCCCTCCACTTGCCATGGTTACACATTTTCAGAGTAGCACACGAAGATGATGATGACCTTCACGCCGTTGTTTTAGGATTTAAGGCATCACACAAGAACACTTTTGTAGTTGCCTTTCCAGCGATCATTTTGTCTTTCATCCCACGTGACGTTTAACGGCTGACTCAACACCTTAACGTGACACGTTGGACTCCACCGTTAAAATTTCACGGAGTAAACTAACAGAAAGACTAAAGCGACGGACGTTTACAAAAGTTGGGGACTAATTATATAATTAAATTTTGTTGGGAACTAAAACGTCCACTTCAAAAATTTTTGGGGACCAATTTAGGTAAATACTCTTTTAATAATTCATTTGGTAAGAAATGGGAAGGAAATTACAAGTCTTAATAATAATAATAATAATAATAAGGAGGAGGAGGAGGAGGAGGATAAAGTAGTGTTGGTGACGACGATAAAGAAGGAGAAGAAGGATGTATTTTTAAAATTTTAATAAATTTTAGAGAAAAAAATATATTTAGCCTGATAATAGTAATCGTTGTTGGATGAGAAGTAATCAGATTATTGAATACAGCTGCCATAGCTGCTACTTCTAATTAGTGATTTCAATGTACAGAGCCAATTAAGAATGTGAACTGTGAACGACAAAATTTCTCTACATTAATGCGGAGTTTAATTTGTGCCTGATGTACGCATATCATATCATTGCTATTTTAAATTTAAAATATGAAAAATTATATAAAGTTTAAAGTGAAAAATGCCAAATTAAAGTGACAACAATAGTAAAATAACAAAGATCAATTTGGTTATATCTATTTATAAAAGAAGTTATATCGTGGATTTAATAGCAAATATTAATCTCAAGTTTTATCATTTTAAAGAATTTAAATTTTAAAAATTTTAATCAAATACATAAATAAGAGAATAGTTAAAATTCTCTTAATTTAATGAATTTAAAGGAGTGCATAAAATCATTCTCATCAATTCTACTTTTTTCTTAAATCTATTTTCTTTACTTCATTTAACAGGGTTATTTATGTGATTAATTATTCTTTAAACAGTGCAAAAAAGGGAACATCAATTTCTTCACCTTTTTTGTTCCCTTTATTATTATTATTATGATTTTCACCAAAGTAAACTAGTATGTAAATAAATTATCTTTGTTTTGACAAAGGAAAAGATAACATATAATAAAAGTGAAACACCACAAACCGAATTGCATGAGAAACAAAAGGTGAAACTATATAATAATATAATAAAGATTATTGGTGGTCAAAAAGCTACCAATTCCCATGGAAAAATATAGGAAAGTAAAAGATGCATGTATGTACATCAATCTTTAATTTTTAACAGAAAAAAAAAGGTAAGGTCCATTTCAATTGTATGGGTACATTTTTATTTTTAATTTTGTTTCCTTATATCCATATTCTACAGACATTATTATTAGTCAACAAATATGATTACAAAAATTTTATTGTGGACATCCTAAGCACCAAAAGTTAACAAAGGACACTTTCGAGAAAGCACTTGCGCATGAGCTGGATCATATATATATTTCTTATCACAAGTTAAGAAAATATTTTTTATTTTTAATATTTTCTATTTTTATTATTTTTCAATAGGATTATGCTACGTGTACACTAAAATTAGCCACCAGTATAAAATACATGTTGGAATATAAATACACTATAAAAATAAATTAAACCACACATGTATTTATACATAAATATATTGGTGGCTGATTTTAGTAACTAATTTTAGTGTATAAATCAAGGTTGTCAAACTCGCGAGTCTAGGTAAACTCGTGGAGCTGACCTAGACTCGACTCGTAGATTCGACTCGTAGACTCGTACGAGTTTACCTGTTATACATTTTTTATAAAAAATATATATATATCATGTATAATATATATATTTACTCAGATATAGACATTTAAACTTAACAATTTCAACATCAAAACATATAATAAATTAACATAATACTACAATTACAAGTTACAACAAGTACTCTAGATCACACATTTAAATTCTTCACAAGTATATATCTAGTTCAACATAAAACACACAATCACACAATCAAAGCTTCATAAGACACAACCAAAACACAAAAGAAAACAACAAAGCAATAATTAAATGTTCTAATAAAGTCTAAAACTC
This sequence comes from Arachis ipaensis, assembly GCF_000816755.2. Classification (NCBI taxonomy): domain Eukaryota; kingdom Viridiplantae; phylum Streptophyta; class Magnoliopsida; order Fabales; family Fabaceae; genus Arachis; species Arachis ipaensis. Next base: position 134,240,364 of record NC_029790.2, on the reverse strand, counting down.
AAATCCTCCAATATCGTCATCTTCCATGGCATCAACATCATCATCTTCACCATCTTCATCAGAAACATTATTTCTTTCAAACATTTTGTATTTTTATCCCTACAAATCAACAACCCAGATAACAAATTCAGATTCAGATTATCCACTAACTAAATTCATAACTAACATAGTAACACTAACATTTCAGACTTCAGAGTTTCAGTCAGATATTCAGAAACACTAACAAAAAAAACCACAAAGTATTAAGTAACAGTTTAAAGTTTAAACCAGACAAGAGACAACCAGTAAACCACAGTACCACACATTTTAACCATGAAGCATGAAGCATGAAGCAGCATCAGTTTAATTTTTTTTTTCAACATATCAAATCTCATTAACCAATTCTGTGTATGATTTAAACTAAACTAAAAAAAAATTAACCATGTTAACATCAGAAGTTCAGAACCAAAATTGCAGAATTGCTAGCAAGATTGTTAATATTTGAATTTGTTTAAAAAAATTACCTTGGAGAACAGGGCAGAATTGAAGCAGATCGGCAGTGAAGAACAATGGCGACGAACAGGGGAAGGGAGGCAAACGCAGTGAAGCAGAACAGGGAGGAGTGCGACGGCCGACGAACGCAGAACAGGAGCGATGAACCTTCACTGCGTGGTGGTGGGCTCTGCGACTCTGTGTGACCTCTGCGTGGTGGTGGGCTGGTGTCGACGAGTGAAGGTTGGGCTCTGCGACTTTGCGTGGTGGTGGGCTAGTGTCGACGACGAACCTTCACTGCATGGTGGTGGGATCTGCGACTCTGCGTGGCCTCTGCGTTCGATGAGGGATGAGGGATGAGGCGAGGCGACAAGCGAGGGATGAGGGATCCGTTCGGCGTCTGGCCTCTGCGTGGCGGCGCAAACAACGGTGCTGGTAGATGGTGGCGATTCAGCGACGTTGGAGAAGAAGAGAGTGAGTAGTGAGGGCTTGGTGCTGGTGGAGTGTGAGCCTGTGAGGGTTTCGAATTAGGGTTACACTCTTACCGGGTCCCTTACAGGGTCTGGGTTAGTTAGTGGTTAGCTGTAGTTTTTTTTTTGGCTCAAAACGACACCGTTTTGGCGAAAATGGGTATCGAATTCAAAATCGCTGACTCGCTAGCAAACTCGCGAGTTTGAGCGATTCTGTCTGAGTCTAGCCGAGTCTACCCAGAAACGAGTTTGTGTCCGAATCAATTCGATTCCACTACCTAAACTCGTAAACTCGTACGAGTTTACGAGTTAACTCGCGAGTTTAACAACCATTGTATAAATAACATTTCTCTTTTCGATAATATAATAATTGTCTTATCTCATTATTAAAGTTTAAATTAAACTTTGAATCTATTTAAGGATTTAATATTGTAGAGAATGTACATGGTAGCTAGGTGATATATATATAAAATTCAAATGGAAAATAGTGCTCCATGAATTCATTCATGTACACATGTTCATAATTTTATATAAGTCAAGGTGAGAGGGTGACATTATTGTCAGAATCACTGATTAATAATTGCATAATTCATACCAATAATTTATAGTTGGTGTATCTTTTTTATATCGATTTAAATTATTTTAAAAAATAATTTCATGACGTCTACATTCATATTTATTCTTCAATTATTTCACTCAAAACTGTAATAATTTTTATTGCATATGATGATGATCCATATTATTTATTTTTAAAGTCAAATACTTTCTATTAATAACATCACAAATAAAAATAACATCAACACATTATTTAATCTATAATACTTTTATATGAAGGTTTTGTACGTGGGAAGGTCCCCACAAAAAACATGCAGCATGAATTGTATCAGAAATGGTCCCAAAAATATGGTGTCACATTTTAATTTATATTTATCAAACATGGTTGATGTACACATGCATGCATATACACCAAATCCAGCAGTGTCATACTTTTCTTCAGTAATAATGTACATAGGACCATACATATAGGGGACCTAGTAAAACATTTTGAATGTCTTGTTATGTGTCAATAATAAGAAGGATAGAGAATAAAATGGGGGTGTCTCCTATGGATGAGCCATGTTTCATTCAAGGAAGCCT
>NC_029790.2:134236127-134238179 GCF_000816755.2 Arachis ipaensis | reverse complement strand
AAAAAAATAATGATACAAAAAAAAAAAAAAATTAATAAATTAATAAATAATAAATTTTCTTTAATATTGACTTTTTAAAAAATAATATCACAAAAATTATACTTTTCATTCCTTGACAATTTTCTTTAAGGCATATTAATTAGTAAAACCCATTAAACGAATAAGAAAATGTTATTTACAGTTAAAATCTGTGATTATATACTCAATTTGGAGTACATATCTCTACATTTATTTTGGGTTCATATATAACTTTATTAAATCATTTTCAATTTTTGGTCCCATCATTTCTCATTTGTCATCAGGTGGTGATGGATATCTGGAAAAAAATGACTTCACAATGAAAAATGAAATCCAACTTCTCTATGAAATTTGAACTACTACTATATACTCTTGCCTCCTTTTAGGGTTCAATTTTGTTTTTTTTGTTTCCATGTTATCTATATTCAATTAAATTTGTGCTATGTGTTCAGAATTGGCAGAGAAGATATGTATCTATTTTTATCTTTTCCAACGTTTGCAGGGCTCATTTGTTCTATTTGATAATTTCTACTGAATATATATGCATGGCTCCAAAAACTACATGTTTTTCTAAACGGATATATTCTTGGTAAAAACTTTTTTTTTTATGGGGTTGGTGAAAAGTGAAAACATAAGAATTTACAGAAAAGTCAGACATCCTAGCTAGTGGTTTAATTTGATCTATATACAATTAATATTAATATATTGCCCATAAGATAATATTTTTGTATAGTCCTCTAATTCTATTTTTTACCCATTTGATATACAATTAATATCTAGACTATTTGCCTAGCTAGAGTTTGATTAGAAAGTCAACTTTTTATGGTTAATATTAATTAATTTTTTTTAATTTTGAATTTTAAATTTTAAATCTTAAATTTTTCATTGAAGCTAAGATATTTTGATTAAATATGCTGAGATAGTAATAAAGATATAAACAGCCAAAAAAAACCTGTAAACACAAGGACATGGACACATGCCCCCTCTGATTCTGATCTAGACAGTGAATTGAAGAAACCTTATCCCCATTTAATTAAGTAATGAATTAATTAATCATTTAATTGAGAATTTTATTTTCCCTTCAATTGGCCAAACAATTGAATTTCCACAATGGATCAATAAATTACTATACCATCTTAAATTATTTGTTACTCATACAAATGTCTAAAGTTATGAAGACGAGTTTTAGAAGGGTATAATTTGAGTATAAGCTACAGTAAGACAGTATATATAGAATGTAAATTTGGTAAGTGATGGAAAAATAATAATATAGAAGTAAAAATTGAAAAAAAATATTTTATCATAAGTAAAGTGTTTTAATTATCTTAGGCGTATCATATAAGAGAATAAAAAAATTAAAGAGGACGTAAAATATCGGATATAAGTTGGTTGGTTACAGTAGTGATTTGTATCTTATTTTATATGTGACAAAAAATTAACTCTAAAACTTAAAAGAAAATGTTATTGCACTGCCATTAGACCGGCTATGTTAAATGGAATAAAGTATTGTACGGCAAAAGAAGAGTATAAATATAAGCTAATTGTAGCAGAGACGAATATGTGAAGATAGATGAGTGGTTACATATATGGATAAAATAAGGAATGAAGATACAAGAGAAAAAGTTAGAGTAGCACTTATTGTAGAAAGATGGTAGAATCTCATCTCAAATGATTTGAACATGTGAAAAAAATATCAACAAAGTACTTAGTTAAAAATGTGGATAGGATGAAAAGTGGACACAAATGGCAGAGGAAGAACTAAAAAACTTTATGAGGTGGTCAAAAAAATTCTAAGTATTAGCAATTTCATTATAAATATGATAGAAGACAATGACATTGTTTGATCTATGTTGTCTACCCAAACCAATAGGGTAAGACTTTGCTGTTATTGTTACAAAAAAAAGATTGACCAAGATTTTATGTTTCATGCTATTAGCTTCAATTTTAAGGACATACTTTTGGACTGTGATAAAGGCCTGTTCATGAAAACTCATGGAATGCCAACAAATCAAGGAATTCAGTCTGACCCAAAAT
>NC_029790.2:134227290-134236054 GCF_000816755.2 Arachis ipaensis | reverse complement strand
TTTACTTAAATACATAATTTGAGAATATAATAATTTATATTGTATTATTTATCCTATTTATACTGTAAATGAGACAATTATATAAGTATCTCTTTTATATTGTAAACGAAATATGTACAGACAAGATATATAAAAAATTTTAATCGACTATATTCCGTGTACAGATTCGAAATTTGACTGGACCAAATAGTAGATGGAACCCTTAAGTATTGTGTAAATGTGGTGTGGGTGAATTTGTAATGCCTAAGATTGGGAGCTGACAAACCATTTGAAAAAAAAAATGATTATCAACAAGTATCTTTCAATTAAGGGTGTCAATTTTGATCTGCCCCAAGTGATTCTAAATGCTCCAACATTTCCAGGTACATCACTTAATTAATTAAGGGCCTAAAGTAAAAAGTTTATTAAACAACTTTTTCTTTCAAAAATTTCATATTAAAGTTATTTTAGATGTAACTCTTTAAATTTTGTTTTTAGATTTTTGTTTCTAGTATATATGATATAAAATTGTAACATCATCTAAATTTTTCCTCATACATTGTTGAACTTCAATGATAATTTACTCATTTCGAATTAGAAAAATTCACTATAATGAATCAAAACTTGGGGGCAAAAAACCATTATAAGCCAAGGGAAGTTGAGAATTACCTAAATAAGCCAAAGTGAAAATTGTTTCAGCAATGAGTCAAGACCTATCTTTATGTAATTCGAACCAGTATGGTTCGAACTCTATTCATGAGTAATTCGAACCAGGGTGGTTCGAATTACTAAGAGAGTAATTGGTTCAAGTAAATCGAACCAGGGTGGTTCGAATTACAGGGGAGGAAACTGCAGCACATAATTCGAACCAAGCTGGTTCGAATTATATGGGGAGACGCTGCATCAAGTAATTCGAACCAGGCTGGTTCGAATTACACAAACTGAATTCGAACCAGTCCGGTTTGATTTAGTGGTAGACAGTGCAGTATATATATGGTTCTAAACGTGAGTTGCTCTCATAGAGGGTGTAAGATGGCTAGTGAGGAGAGTTTTGTGGTTTTGGTTCACCACAGAGGATCCATTAAGAGGAAAACTCGCTCCGGTGTGAAGTTTACAGATAAGGATCCTCTCTGTATTGTCGTGAAACCAACGACGAGCTATGATGACCTTGTTAGATATGTGCTGATGAAACTTGGTCTGGAAGGTGCGAAGCGAGTGAAGAAGTTTTTCTATCGCATTCCAATCACTGTCTTGCAGGATACCGTGAAGTATGATTGCTTCACGATTGGTAGTGATGAGGACCTGCAAGTCATGTTTCTATGTCGGAGGCAGTTTTCCGAGGTGAGGACACCAGAGTTGTTGGCAAAGCTGGTTGATGTGGTATCCAGCTCAGGGGGTTCGAACCGGAATGCCACCACTGAAGCAGCGGCAGCCGGTTCCAGTTCTGCCGTTGCTTCTTCGTCCGTCCTGTGTACGAGCCAGCGGTTCAACCAGTCGCCTCCCCGTCTTTTGCTGTTGATCTCAATGATGGAGTAGGCGACGTGGTAGGATCAGTTGATATTCTGCCGAACGCTTTACAGGGAGTTCCACCGGTTGGCGTCGGAGACGGAGTGTTGGGTGATGTAGAGGAGGACGACGTCGAACCGGATATGATTGAGGATGACAGTGGCGACGAGGTTGGACCGACTGAGCCTGCATTGGCGGTCGGTGGTTCTAGTTCTGGCACACATCAGTATCCACCACATTTTTCCTCTTTGGACCTGGATGCCATGAGGCAAGAGGGTGTTTCAGGGCACTCTGTTGGATTCGGAGCTAGAGATGCTGAAGGGACTGCTGGTTTGACAGAGTTCCAGGTTGGTCACCAATTTCAGGATAAAGACGAGGCCCTGTTAAGTGTGAAGACTTACAGCATCCGGCGAGGTCTTTGTCAGAGAGAATCTGGATCGTTTTCTCTGAGATTTGGTGGGGTAGGGGAAGGTGAGAATGGTTCGAATGAGGCTGATTCGAACTCCTTATATACCCAATCACTAGTAATTCGAACCAGGGTGGTTCGATTACTAAGAACGCAGCTTAAGTGTAATTCGAACCAGGGTGGTTCGAATTACTTGAAGACACTAACTTACCTATAATTCGAACTAGGGTGGTTCGAATTACATGCATTGCTAGTTCGAACCAGCCTGGTTCGATTTACTAACAACTCTTTCTTCCTAATTCGAACTGGCCTGGTTCGATTTATTCCTAAATGCAGTTCGAACTAGCCTGGTTCGAATTACATTAAAATACCATTTGGCTTATTGCTGAATCGATTTTCCTTTTGGCTCATATAGGTAAATTTGAACTGATGTTAGCTTATTATAGTGTTTTGCCCAAAACTTGGTGATTCATTATATTATTATAAAAACAATAATAAGTTTAGTATGAGTCTCTTCGGTTGGGTTGTTCAACTTTGCTCCGGAGCAATAATACATTGCATGATCTGATTTAAACAACAATTGAAAGATTGATATCCTGAATTCCACAATTAATCAATAATCAAAAGCTCAAATAACATTGCTTAATTCTTTTATATATTACTACTACTAAATAATGAATTATGAAATTCTTTGTAGGTATAGAACAAATTGCAGGAGACATGTTTGTATGCCATATTATTGAAGGTTATAGTCCAAACAATTTAACTTATAACACTTGACTACGATTTCATCATATTCCTAATTGTCCATTAATAACTTGTTGGATTTAATTTGTGTATGTACTGTCACCGTGAAGAAAAAAATAACTACAGATATAAAATAATCTTACTGAGCTATTTATCATCTCAAAATCATACCACCTATTTTGCATGTTATGTGATTACAATATGCATTTCCAATTATATTTGCAGGGTGTATTGCACAATTGGTGTGAGGAAGATTGAAAATCATAAGGAATTGTTACAAATCTTTGCCACAAAATGATAAAGTGATAGTTGTGGATTTCATAATGCCTGAAGTAATTCAACCCACAGAAGCTGATAAAATGGTTACAGGCTTTGACAATCTCATGTTTCTTGATAATGGCAGTGAAGAACCATGACAGAATTCCAGGATTTTGTGGAAAACCAGGGTTTTCTAATTTTCAAGTTGCATGCCAAGCCTGCTTTGCTTTAGGAGTGATGGAATTTTATAAGACTGACTAAACTCGATAATGAAAAATTATACTGGCGACCTTGGTATGGGAGTGTTCATGTCATAGTTATATGGGTTTTTTATTTTCAACTTCATATGAGAGTATTAATATAATGTAAATTTTTTTAACAGAACTAACATCGTAAGTCATGGTATTTATCTACTATTATGATACATTTTTTATCCTGATGTTTACCCTCCAACCAAACATACCTTAAATATATAAATCTTAGCATAGAGTACGATAAGAACTATGTATAATATTGCTGGACTCGAACATAAAAATATACTATTTAGCATCATGAAACCTGAAATTTTAATATAAGACCTAATACAATGTAACAAACAATGCCTTAATGATCAACAAGACAGGCATATATGGGAAAAAAAAAAAAAAGATGGTTAAAATTTTGAGCATATAACAAGTGAGAATTGAGGAACATAAAAAAGAAAGCAAGCTAACTTGGTCTCAACGGCGCTTGTACAAACAAGGTTTAAGCAAAGGCCATTCAATTTCTTTCCTTTTAAAATTTTGCTTATCCTACACACAGAAAGAGGGAACTAAATCAGTGGTGAGGTTCAAAACAGACACTGCAAATATAATCACAGATGAATGAAATGATGAAATTGGAAGTGCTATTCAATGAGCAATAAGCTGCATACCTTTTTTGTAAAGTAAAACAGAATGAACATTTTATTTGAGAAGTCCTGCATGGTTGTCAATATCAGTTTAGCACATCATACGATTTGTTAATAGAAATCTCGAAAAGATGCATCCGTTTTACCTTTTTTACAGACTTGAAACCTAACTCAGAAATAGCATTCGTAAACTTCTCAGGGTTGGCTCCTCCAGTGTTTGGATCAAACCTGCTCTTTACTTCTGCTATCAACAGCCAGCCACTGTCCAAAACTATGTTAGATCCTGTTCTGAGCAATTGTAAGCCTGGAAAGATTCAATAATGGAGAAGGAACAAACCCTGGCTTAAGCACCCTGTTTGCTTCTTTGATGTAACTTTGGTAGTTGGTTCCCATCAAAGAAAGACAGAAGACAGCAACATCAATAGATGAGTCATCAAGCGGTGTCTGACAGCAACCACAAAATGCAGATCCTCTTGTAAATAATCATTCCATAAACCTTTCAGATTTTGAAACAAAAACTGACACTCTTTTTAGGGTTCCTTCTACTCATTTAAAATAGTACTAGGCTTTAAATGCTCGAAGGTATACATAATTATAAATTTATAATACTAGGACACCAGGAATGCACATTTTCCCTTCCTTTTGGTAGATAAAGGAATCCACATGCTTTTTTATGAGTTGGCTAAGGTATAAATAGAATACAAGGAATGTACATTTCACTGTGAGACAGATATAGAAACCTGAACCCTGACCAATAACGTTTGAATTGTAACATGTGAGCAACTATTATAGCCTATAATGAGATTCATGTTCTACAGTAAACATGTTACAGCCAATATAAATTCTATTTTCTGAATATGGGACAATATCCTCTTATGGAGATGTATGAAGACATAACTATGAGACTGCAACAGTAAAATGTAACAAAAGTAACTTTCTGTTGTATTACTACTAGTGTTGCAAGAAGGAAACATACATTTGACATGTCACAAGCAATTATGTTAGGATCATTGGATACGAGATCGAGAGAGTAGACTTTATTCTTCACGCTTTTAGCAATGAGTGCATCCCCTAGAACACAATGGAATCATGAAAGCATTAGCAGATATAAAAGAGAAAATAAGCATTTGTACTTAAGTTGAAAATATGAACAAGGGCAGAATAAACTCTCACCACAACCAAAATCAGCTACGACCAATGAAGGGCTCTTCTTTTTTAGCCAATCAATAATCACATTAACTGGCTGTTGAGGCCAATTTGACATTTGCATTTTGTATCCTGCATGATACTAGCCAGGGATAAATCATAAATGAAAGATAAATTGAGAAAGTCAAGAAGAACAAGATACTCAAACCATTCCATTTCACTACTTAATGACCAGGTAAGGTCAGCTACAAGGATACAAGGACACCATTGCATGTCATGAATCTTATTTTAACTCAACCATTTATACCTAAATCTCATTTGATAAGCTCATTCAGGAAAACCAAATAGGCTTGAAAAGATTGACACAACAGAAGTAAAATACATGACAGAAAGAAAGAGAATATCAAGCAGGTTATGACACTTATTCATTCCTGATCTAGTGAAACACACACCACACTTAAAACATGTTTCTTTTTGAAAACTAATGCTGATTTCATTGACAATGATACGCATTTTCGCAGTATAAATAACCATGAAGGTCTTCAAACCTCCGGTGTCCACAACTGTTGTGAAAGTTTAATGTTCTATTATTGGTTCAAAACTTCAAACTCAAACGCATCTAAGCATTTTTTTAAAGTTGGTCCTCCTATACATGTTGTGAAATCAGAATAATATTTTTTTTAAAGCAAACCAGCATGCATGAGAGTAGTTTCTTTCATGGCTGTCAATGTGCACATATTTGGTTGTAATAAATAAAAAAACAAAAATCAATCTTATTTCAGTTATACAAAAAGCAATGAACCCGCATATTTTCCAAAAAGGATATTGAATCAATGCAAACAACCCTTACCAGGTCAAATAGCGATGGTTCTTCTTGGAAATAATTTAGCGCCTCCTTCCCACTGAAAAGAATAACACAAATTCTTAAATCTTGCCAAGATGAACAAAACATTACAAGGAGGAGCAATCAAACTTTAAAAGCAATTGCAGACAGCAGCGTGTGCCACGACACACCAAACTTTTGGAAATACAGGACAAGAACATCAGATATTCAGATATATATTTTCAAGATTTATAGGGTATTCAAGTACTTGTAAATGCCAAATTACCAATATTCACTGCCATCAATATTCAAACAACTACAAATAAAAGTATGACATGCCTTGTACACCTTGCTTCGTTGGTGTTTCCTTGCATCACAGGCTAAAATTACTACCATGCACAACTCAAAAACTTAAAAAAAGACAAAAACTGAGTGAAAGAGTGAATAATAATAGTACATACGTGCAAGTGTAGAGCTTCTCGTTAATCATCCTGAAATGACCACCTGACAATCTTGCTTTCATCTACAACAACCAAACAACACACCATTATTCAATTAGAAAATCTCAAATTATTAATTTGGAATAACGTGATAATAAATTCAACATAAAAAGAAAAAAAAAGGCTAAGAATTGTGACTTGCTTTATCCAGAAAAGTAGAGGATTTGGATGGTTCCTTGAACTTTCTGAGCTTAGCAGTATCCGCAGTAAATCGTTGCTCGTCTTTACTCTTGTTGTTTCGTTTCTTTCGCTCACTCTTCGTCATTTTCTTCTATTCAACTGAAAGTAGGAACCCTAAGTTCCTAAACCTAAACCTAACAGCCAGCTAAAAGAAAAACCTAAGAAACAGAGGTGACGGCAACGTAAACGGAAACGGAAACGGCAACAGCTTACCTCAGACGGACTGGCGGCGAGACGCGAGAAACGGCGCGACGGTTTATATCCTGGAAGTTCCTCCGCCTCTGGTGGCTGTTATGGGATTCAAGGATTTTTTTTGTGTGTGTGTGTGTGTGTATTTTTTGGTCGTGGAATCAGGATTCTAATGCCCCTAACAGTGATGAATGGATTTGATATTCATTTTGGGCTGACAAGTTTCATGTAGCCCAGTACGTTGCATTTACCCATCAACTGGGCCGACACAAGGCCCAAAATAAAACATAATATATATTTAAAGGCCCAGTTATTGCAGATTGGTATTTGTTTGTATGGCCCAGTTGAATATCATAACAAAAACTAAAAAAAAGTCAAAGAGGTATCTATCTCAAGCCCAAAAAAAAGAGGTATCTATCTATTGACCAAAAACAAAAGAGGCATCTATCTTCAGAGTTTCAAAAAGGATTTAATGAAGTGTCTATTCTGACAGAAATGACACAGAGACACTAACAAGAGACATAATTTATTTTTTTTTTAATTTTGTTAATTTTGTTAATTTTTTATAATTAAATTTTTATTATTATATTTTTTTCTCAAATTTTTTTAATAAAAAAATAAAAATAAATTATATTTTCATAATTTATTTTAATTTATCACTAAATAAAATATAAAAATACAAAATTTTATATCTCTATTTTTTATATCTTATTCTCAATATCTTCTTTTCCAGAAATAAACGCAATCTTAGCTTCTTTTTCTTACGTTCTATGCTTTATTCTCTCTAGTGAAACATGTATTAATGCGAAATTATTATATTCTTTCCCATGTAGTAATGTTAATGGATGATGATCTCAGGGCTCAGCCTCTGTAAACTAGACATGCAAAATGTCCTTGTCAACATCAGAAAGTTTTCGGATTTATATGATGTTTGAGACCTGAGTGATCTCGGGTGCTCGACGGGTTGGGAGGCAATGAGAGGATGAGCGGGTGAGACCTTGGACTAATTTGGAGCGGGTGTAGAGATGCGGGTTGAAAAGCTGGCGACGCTGGAGGCGGGGTGGACGGAGGGTGACCACCTGCAAAGACACTCCGACGATCAAGTCAGTGTTCGTACAAGGTGATAGCCAAATTAGGTAAGATGTTACGTACCTTGGGAGAAGAGCTGGCCTCTTCCCTTATATACTGTGCTGGATGGGTCCATAGATGACCTAACCCACTGGCCAAGAAGCTTCCATGAGCTGTCCTGGTCTACGTAGGGGGAGCAGGTCGTTCTGGTTTTTCGGGTCGGGGCTTCGGGTGCTGCCCCGAAGATACCAACCCGACCGGTCGTTGAGCGTGGTTTATCTATTTTATTACCAAACAAAATATAAAAACATTAATTTTTATATTTTTATCTTTTATATTTTGTTCTTAATATCTTGTTTTATTCTATTTTTAAAAACAAAACGCAGTCTAAGCTCCATAATTTTTTCCGAGTAAAATAATCTGTTTAAGTATTAACATATTAAAAAGATATGTATGCCTGCCTATATATATATATACTTAAAAAACTATGATGTTTTACAAGGGAAAAATATGGTGGAATTCTTAATGTGGAAACATGAAAGAGGAATGGGTTGAAATGATTGCTAGTTGTGATTAGTTTTGATACATTGATGAGGTTTTGCATGAGAGAGGAAGCATCCAAGTTATAAGGTTCTTAATAAATAGCAGCCTTTTCAGTTAAAATAATGAAAGCAAAACCTGATGATCATTGCATCTATTTCTTCCTCCGCATGCTTCCTCCTTTTTCCATTCCAAGCCTTATGCTTATTATACTCTAAATCTTACCACCCCCATAATATCACCCACATCATAAAGGATTAAACTTTTCTTTCTTTTTTTAATATCAGAATCTATTTTTTCTTAAGATACATTTATTTTGAAATGGAAAAATTAAAATACTAAAACTTTAACTAGTTTAAGTTTACATGAAAGTTTTGATACATGTATGGATAAAAATAAATGTATGGATACATGCATCATAGAACTCTATTCTTAAGTAATTAACCAGTGAGATATAATGAAGTAAACTTTATTCAGCCATTTGATTTGATTTGAGTTTAAGTTGTACTATGTATGCTCTCATTAGATTCTCT
>NC_029790.2:134222221-134227048 GCF_000816755.2 Arachis ipaensis | reverse complement strand
TGAGATATTCTAGGTAAATGAAAAAAAAAGTGTTTTTATCATTTTTTTAAATAACTGAAAATATTTTTTTCGATAACATAATTTGACTATATTTTTATCAAAATAGTCCAAGTATATTTTTGATAATTTACCTAATAATTATGGGACGAATTGATTGTTTTGAGTTATATCCACGAGAAGTATTGTCTAATCGAATTTAAAAATTAAAAAAAAAAAAAGTTAAGGTACGGTTGGCAATTTGACACAACTTTATGTAAAGAAAAAGAAGGGAAAAGCTTCTTTAGAAGTAGAGATTGAGAAATATTGTTTAATTGTTGCTTGCCTCGAAAAGACTAAGAAATATGTTTGAGAGATTTATGTAATGCATACAAGTTTGCTTGTGAAAGCAAATACCCACATCAAATATGTACACATTTTTATTCGTATTTTAATATTTTAATTTGAGTAAATTTTACTAATCCTTTTAATATTAGGTGAAACTATACGATAACTTTTTATTTTTAAAAATATATATTAAATTTCCTTAAACTTTTAAGTGCGTATATATAAAATAGGGCAAAAAACATAAATAAGCCTAGGAGAGAATAATTTTATACAAATTAGCCAAAACAAAATCTGATTCATCAATCAACTAAATTACGTTTATATGTAGTTCGAACTTACTTGCTTTAAACTTAGATTGCATGTAATTCGAATCAACTCACTGACACTCAAAGCAACATAATTCGAATCAAGTTCATTCAAACTACTTCCACGCACACCATTCAACGTAATTCGAAGCGGATTAATTCGAACTACACCTGAATATTTTTTTATAAATTTTTTAAATAAATTTATTTAAATTATACCACAAAAAATATTTTATTCTATACAAAATAATTTAAAAAAAAGGCTTAAAAGATGTTAGGAGTACTATAAAAATTTGTAATGTCCTTAGGATATTAAAGAAATACTCTACATAGTCAACAATAATTTAAAAATTAAAATAAATATAGTTATAACCAGTATTTACCTACATTACTAGAATATTACAAACTTTTATAATACTCCTAACATTTTTTAAGCCATTTTTTAAATTGTTTTGCATAGAAAATAGCTTAATTTAAAAAAAATGGCTTAAAAATGTTAGAAGTACTATAAAAGTTTGTAATATCCTAATGACTTAGGACATTAAAGAAATACGCTACATAGTCAATAATAATTTAAAAATTAAAATAAATATAGTTATAACCCGTATTTACCTAAAATACTAGAATATTACAAACTTTTATAGTACTCCTAACATTTTTTAAGTCATTTTTTTAAAATTATTTTGTATAGAAAATGGCTTAAAATGCCCTTTATTCTATGCAAAATAATTTTTAAAAAATAGCTTAAAAAATGTTAGAAGTAGTATAAAAGTTTGTAATATTATAGTAATTTAGGTAACTATTGGTTATAACTATATTTATTTTAATTTTTAAATTATTGTTGACGATGTAGAGTATTTCTTTAATATCCTAAGTCATTAGGACATTACAAATTTTTATAGTACTCCTAACATCTTTTAAACCATTTTTTAAAATTATTTTGTATAGAATAAAATATTTTTTTGTGGTATAATTTAAATAAATTTATTAAAAAAGTTCATAAAAAAAATATTCAGGTGTAGTTCGAATTAATCCACTTCGAATTACGTTGAATGGCCTGCATGAAAGTAGTTCGAATCAACTTGATTCGAATTACATGTTTCTATCTAATTCGAATAAGCTGAATTCGAATTATGTTGCTTTGAGTGTCAGTAAGTAATTCGAATCTATGTGATTCGAATTATATACAATCCAAGTTTAAAACAAGTATATTCAAACTACATATAAACATAGTTTGGTTGATTGATAAATCAGATTTTACTTTGACTGATGTGTATAAAATTATTCTCTCCTTAGTTTATTTATGTTTTTTGCCCTATAAAATATGATAAATGAAAGGATATTTAAGCAGCATCATCTGATATTAGAAAGGTTCGGTAAAATTTATCCTTTAGATTATGTCATGCAATATACAATGAAATTTTACTTATCTAAATTTTTGGTTTTTATTTATCTTTCTATATATATACACGTGTGTGTGGCATAACAATATAAATATCAAATGTTAAAAAAAAAATCCCATTATTATGAGACACCAATTACAGCCGAGGTATAAAGAATGGGATGCCACAGGACTAAATTATTTAGATAATTCAATTCAATTCAATTAGTTAAATAATTTAAAGATTAATAATAAAAATTTTAATTAAAAAAATAATTTATTCATATAATATTTTTTTGGAGCATAATCACTCTGAATTAGACATATTTGTTATATATATATATTGAAAACGACATATATTTGTTATATCTTAAATGGACATTGATTGAATATTTATCATTTCGTTAGGTGTAACTACTTTTATGTGTTTTTTTTTTAATTTAAATAAGTTAAATAAAAAAATTAAGAAAAACAAAAAAAATTTGTTTAAATATAGAGACAGTTCCATTTAAGATTATTCTCAAACTCTTTTTAAGGAGAAAGAAGTTCCACCTAATAAAATTGTAATCTCATCGCCATCTTTATTATGATGTCTGACACCGTGTTTATATCTCTCATAATCAAATAAAAGTCAACACGCTAATTTCAATGCATGATATCTCTTATTTTGAGTACCAACAGATCAATAAATCCAAGATTATATTGGTGATTAGTAACAAAATTAAACGCTTCCACACAATCCGTCTCACAAATAACATTTCGTTGACCCACATCAGATTAAGAAATATTCTCTCCAAATAGCAAACAATTCCTCATAAAAAATACTGTTACTCCCAATCATTCTTAAATACCCCATTTGCCAATTTATATTACAATCTCTAATAACGCAAGCAAAATCAATACTATCATAAGAATCAGAATAACTTGCATCACAATTAATCTTAAAAATACTAAGGGATTGGGGATTTCAAGAACCACTTAAAATAAAAAGAAGAGATATACATTGTAATTCAAAAATACTCCTAAACTCTTTTTCTAAAACTAATAACAGACAAGTTACTTTTTCCAAAGACCAGCTCTCGTGAAAATTAAAAATGTCATTATTATTTGCTCGTTGCCAGAAAAACTACTTATATGCTTTGATGCTAGTTGCCGCATTTTGAAAATTATCTCTTGTAATTCGTCATATTGTAATAAATTAATTACTTCCGTTAAACAACCTAAATTTAAATTTATATAAAGTCTTTAATATAATTAAACTCAATCAAATCATGATATATATTTATTCTTTCTTTTTTTTGACTTTTTTTTTTCTTTCTTTTTATCGTCGTTGTTATCATTATTATCATTGGCATTACTTTCTTCTTTTTTTATGTCTTTTGTTTTTATTTTTTTATCTATTTATTTGTTTGTGTATTTAAAAATTATGAAAAAAGAATAAAAAATAGAATACAAAAAATAATGATGATGATAATAATAATGAAAAATGATGTCAAAATTTTTTATATAAAACACAAAAATGTTATCACAATAAACATAAAATTTGAATTAATATTTGCGTTATATTGCATAACAGTTTATTGTTTAGAACTTAAAATTATACAATTCAACTTTAAGATAAATTTATTTAGATAAAATCATTTATTTTTAAAGTAAAATATCAGAAGATATAGAAAAAAATTTACACCAATAACAAAATTTGAAAAAAAAAAAGAATATGTTGAGAGGGAAAAAAAAGATAAAACAGGAAGAAAAATAAACAAAATAAGATATATTAAAAAAAATTCAGTATTACAATTAAAAATTTTGGTGCTATTTTTAAAAATTTGGTGCTATTTTTTAAAAATTTGGTGTTATTTTTAAAAAAGTTCAGATCGTTAGATTTTTAATATTAAACACTCTAGTTTCTAAGATTTTAAAATATATAAAATAATCTTTAACGTTTATTATTGTTGGACAATATAATTTTATTCTAATTTAATTTGTTTAATTAAAATGATAATTTTTTTTAAATTTTAAATTCTTTAAAACATGTTTTGTACTTCATTCTTTAAATTAAATTAGAGAGAAATATTATCTAACAAAAATAAATGTTAAAAAAATTTTTATGTATTTTAAAATTTCAAAAATTAAAATATTTAATATTTTAAAAAAAAAATTATTTTATAATATTAATGTATAGATCCTCTTGTTATAATAAGAGTAAAGGATAAATTGATTTCTAATTTTTTAGACCGCAGATATTTAATTTCCTAAAAATTTAAAAATACATTTAAATGTCTGGCCTCTTCAAAATCTGGACATATCGATCACTGAGTCTAATTTATCAAATTTTAAAAACTTTTTTATGTGTGCATCCGTATCAACTAAGTCAGTACAATGAGAGTCACATTCGATTTTTCTGTAAATTCTAACAGATCCAAGTGAACATTAAGAAATGATATATCCAAATTTTAAAAAAATTAAAAATTTAAATATATTTTTAAATTTTTAAAAACTTAAATACTTAAGAATTAAAAGGTTAAAAATTTATTTATCTTTTTCTCTTGTAATAATTAGAGAGGATATCTTGAAGAAAGATTCTGATGGTAATTACCAACATAAAAGGCATGATTGCTAAATGCTAATTAAGAGGAGGACCACATACATCTTTGTGGACCATAATTATAATTAAGACAATGAGTTTAATTGGAAGACCTACGCACGCGTGCTCCCAATAAGCTTCTCTATCTTTTTCTCTTTCTTTAATTTATTATACGCCTACTTTCTCCTTCTTAATTTCATCCAAAGTTTTAACTTTAATTAAAACTTTAATCT
>NC_029790.2:134220587-134222131 GCF_000816755.2 Arachis ipaensis | reverse complement strand
TTGGTATTTGTTATATTTTAGGGGGAAATGGATAATAATAATCATGAATATTTATAATCCATCTTATATAAAAACACAACAATAAATATTTCATATTTTTAACAAAAAAAATTAGTAAGGATTTAATAAGAAATTTTTTATCTAGTTTAGGAACTCAATTACAAATTTCGAAATGTTAGAACCTAATTGAAATTTTGATTATATAGAGTAATTTAACATTCATTAAATTAAGAATAAAATATAAATTGATCCATAACAATTTATACGTTAGATAATTTTATTTTTTAGTATTTTCTAACAAGCCCAAATGTTTTAATTGTGAACGTAAACTATGGGGGGAAAAGTAATTCTCTAAAATTTAAATTAAAAATTGATAACATACATATTATCACAACATTTCTATACCAATATGTACGTTTACAGGAAAAAGACTATTGCCTAGATGATTTTTTTTCAAATAGTGAGAGATGAACTTGTTAAATAAGAGGATGATAAAGAAAAGATTATCATTATTAAAGTTTAGGTATCTAAATTTTTTCTAGTAATAATTTACTTATATGGTTAAAAAATTTGAGAATAATAAAAAATAACAGAGAACAAACAAAGTTTTTCAAATATGACAAGTTTTAAGATGCATTTAAGACATTATTATTTAATAAAGTATTATTTTTGTTTTAAACTCCCAAATATTTAGAGTAAATTAAATATCAATATTATCCAAAACATTTTGTCATATTTATGCTAATATTTCTAAAATGACTCAATAGTTGTCGAAATTAATAATAAAATAATATTAAATAAGTTTTAAAAAAATTTTTTATTGTCCACGATATTCTCCTGTTTGACAGACCAATGATTAATCCATCGCGGATCTGAACTCCATTCAAAAGTTTGTCGTTAGCCAATGAATTGCTGTATATATAAGGTAAAATTCGAAAACCCAGCAGTTGCTTAAACAGACGAGCGAGCTGACCACTCTACCAACTTAAGTTAATTATTTGTAAAATATTTATAACACAAATAAAATTAAATAAAAAAAATTATAAACAAACATTAATATTTAACCTAAATATTTAGGAAAAAAATTGTTGCTTGCCCTTACTATTACTGCATTACATCAACTTAGAAGTTCATGCATTTATTAAAGTAAACAATAATATACTGTGTTTGCTTCACCTATGTTTATTGCTTCGCCGGTGTTGGTGGGTCAACGTCCTTTTTCAGCGATTGCATTAATTTAATTGGAATAATCAAATAATTAGTTATAATATTGTGAGACAAAACCTGAAAACTTGTGATGGCATCAGACCAAAAAGTAGTTAGACTAATAGAGGCTTGTTCTCATTATTGTCATTTGATGCCAAATTATTGTCAACTTAATTAATTAATCCCAAACTCCTAGCTGTAAAAACTCTCTTTTCCCACTTCTATTTGTTGCTTCTCCCATCTTTAATTATGCTTTTCTCCACCATTAATTTCTATTATCAGAAGAGTTGGTTAATATGTGTTTTTAAGAGCACATGACAAAATTATTATTATATTAA
>NC_029790.2:134219309-134220491 GCF_000816755.2 Arachis ipaensis | reverse complement strand
AACCGTTATTAGAAAAACAAACACAAAGATCAAATATATATTTAGTCATTTTCCTTCACTTTGTTGTATGTATATCATAACTTAAAATGGTGGTGGTGTACACTGCCTTCACTACTTTTCATTGTTCTTATTGCTGCTTAAAGAAAACATTTAAAATTTAATTTTAGAAATTATAGGCAAGTTAACATATGAAAAAAAAATAGGGAAATTAATTAGGTGGGAAAGTAATAATTAAGTAAAAAAACAAAAATTATGCCACATTGTTGTATAAACTTTAATTTCGTGCATAAATATTATCTTTCACAATGTACTATTCAATTTTTTCATATTTTTAATATATATTTTATTGTCGGTATACTTTTAAAGATAATTTGTGAGTAGGGATGACAACGGGTCTCCATGGAGATGGAGACATGCCCCTGTCTCCGCCTCTAAAAACACTCCCCGTCCCGTGATGGGTCACGAGGACCTGGTACCCGCCAGATATTCGGATATCCGCGAATATTCACAGGTTTGAAAGAAAAAAAAACATAATCAATAAAAATTTCAAAAATAGTTCAAAATAAACTTAGTATATGTCCCAATTTTATAAATTCAAATCCTAAATCAAATTTTACAGCAATAGAATCTAACTCTGAACTCAAATTTATCAACTAACAGAATCAAAACAATAATCCTAAACCCATAAATCAAACCCTAAATCCAATTTCATCAATGAAAAATCAAAATATATATTAAAACCGGCCAATTTCATCAATCAACAGAAACTAGCTATAGAGTAAAGACATCATCGTCTTCATTGAGTAGAGGCGACGTTGGAGAACAATTGTCATCGTCGTTGCAGATCTGAGGCGTCGTCATGGAGCAGAGGCGTCGTGGAGCATAGACGTCATGTTGAAGAGACATTGTTGGAGCAAAGGCGGAGGCGACGACGAAGCTGTGAGCAGCGAGCGACGCAATGAGAGAAAGAAAGTGAATGGCGGCGACGGCGAAGGAAGGTGAGGGATGACAACGTGAGGGGCTGAGAGGAAGAACACCAGGGATGCAGTGAGAAGGAAGAAGGACTAAAGGAGGTGGTGACTGGTGAGATCGTGAATGAGAGAGTGAGACTCCTGTAAGAAAGCATGAGAGAGCAATAAAGAGAAGTGACGGTGTGAAATTGTGAATTAGGTTTAGATTTTA
>NC_029790.2:134218633-134219271 GCF_000816755.2 Arachis ipaensis | reverse complement strand
GGTGGGTACCTTTATCTCCACTCCTGCACTATTTATTACATGGGTATCCGTATCCATCCCCATGGAAAGAAAATGTTCTCCAAACTTATTCTTTGGTGAGTAAATCCATCCCTGCGAATACTCCTTCTGCCGAAGAGAATTATATCCCAATTTGTGAGTACAAAGTTAACAATTTGAATTTATATATACAAGCTAAGTATTAAATGTGTATTTTCACATAAGTATGATTAGCATATGAGGATAGAATTCAAGAAAATGGCATCAGAAAGAAGGAATATGGAAAAAAATGTGTAAGTAAATCTAAATTTGATGAACTCCTAAAATTAGAGCGTATGTGTTTGTGAATTAGAATAGAGTAAATGATCGTTTTTGTTTTTAACGTATAGGTAAGTTTTAAAATTGTTTATAATGTTTAAATCTTTTTACATAAGTTTTTAACGTTTTAAAATTATTTTAATGTTGTCATATTGTTAGTAATCTATTAAAAAAGGTTGACGGTAAGACAATATTAAAATGATTTTGAAATATTAGGGACTTAAATAAGATGAAAATTTTAGGGACAAAAACGATAGATACATTACTCTTAAAAAATATCAAATCAAGTTAAATTTAATCAAATTTTAATTTTAACTTTGTCT
>NC_029790.2:134212925-134218433 GCF_000816755.2 Arachis ipaensis | reverse complement strand
TCAATTTTTTTAATTTTACTCTTAATAAAAGATAAATTTATTTAGAATAAAAATAACATGATTAATAGTAATTTATTTAGATATAATTAAATAATTATCTATTTTAATAAATTAATAGTATTGAAGAGAGAGAGAGAGAGAGGGTTTTGTATATAAGAGTGTGTGTATTATGTTGATTAATTGATTACAATTAGGACTTAATGTATTTATATACACACTTTACTAGCTATGACTGATTACTGGCTATACAGGTTATAAGTAACTAAATACAAGCTATCTATACTTTACTCATTTCATTTCCGCTCAAACTTAGGGTGCTAAAATTCTGCAGCCTAAGTTTGTTACGAAACTCCAGAAATTTAGTGGAGGAGACAGCTTTGGTCATAATGTCTGCCACTGAGCATCACTAGGAATATGAGTTACTTGCAGTCTTCCTTTTGCAATATGATCTCTGAGGAAATGAAGATCAGTCTCAAAGTGTTTAGACCGTGAGTGTTGCACCGGATTAGTTGCCATGAGCATTGCTCCTTGATTATCACAGTATATCATAGGAACATGTAGTGTAATATGAATTTCAAACAAAAGCTTATTGATAGTAAGTAGTTCAGTGGCTAAATTGCACACCCCTCTGTACTCAGCCTCTGTGCTGCTGCGAGAGACTGAAGCTTGCTTCTGAGAGGACCAAGAAATTAAGTTCGATCCAAAATAGACACAAAAACTAGAGGTGGACTTTCGATCTTCAATGTCGGAGGCCCAATCCGAGTCAATGTAGCTGGTAAGCTTGAAAGAAGGTGCTGGTTGAAAATCCAAGCCCAAAGTAAGTGACCCTTGAAGGTACCGAAGAATACGCTTTACGGATTTCCAATGTGATTTTTGAGACTGCTGCATGAAATGACAGACCTTATTAACTAGATAAGCTAATTCATGCTTGGTCATAGTAAGATACTGGAGGCTGTCCGCAATAGAATGGTAGAGACTTGGGTTCTCAAATAGTTCACCATCAGTGGATGTTAACTTCAAATTAGACATCATAGGCGTGGGAAGTGGCTTGCAATTTTCTAAATCGGATTTCTTTAGAACATCAAAATATATTTGGATTGGGTAAGTAAAAGGCCATTGCTAACCGGTCTAACTTCAACCCCCATAAAGAAATACAAATCACCCATGTCTTTAAGAGAAAAACTAGCATTAAGCTACTGAATAAGAGTAGAAATAGCAGTGGCTGATGTCCCTGTGACAATAATATCATCCACATAGAGTATAATGAAGATGGTGCCTGAAGATGTAGTCCTATAAAGAAGAGAGACATCAGATTTTGTTGCTGTAAAACCAAGCTTTTGTAATGCACTAGTCAACTTTTCAAACCAGACCCGTGGCGCTTGCTTCAAACGGTAGAGAGAGCAGGTCAGCTTGTACACTAATTTAGAATCATCAACTTCATAACCATAGGGTTGCTGCATATAAACTTCTTCACACAGCTCTCCATTAAGAAAAGCATTATTAACATCTAACTGTTTGAGTACTTGTTAGAAATAAAAAAAACTGTAAACTCTCTGACCTCCATAGAGATTCAAATGAGTGAAACTGAATGTGTAAATGTGATCTTGAGAGGTTTATCGGAAGAATACAGTCCATTCATAGCAGCGATTTAATACTAAAGAAACTCCAATAAATGTTGATGTTCTTGAATCGATGTTGTTAGCACAAGAGGAGTGGGTTGAGAAATTTCGAAATTCTGAGACTGTGATTCAAGAAAATGTAGCACAAAGAAAATTCAACAATGAAGGATACGATAGAGTAAATGGTGGAAATGGATACTTTATTGAAGGCTATAACAGAGGAGCTAGAAGAAATTACATGAATAATAACTATGGAAGTGGCAGCAACTACAATTTTAGAGGAAGAGGCAGGGAGTGACAAGAAGCAGAGGCAGATTCCTTTAGGAGAGGCCTACGTGCCAACTATGCCAGAAATATGGTCATTCAGCCATAGACTGCTAGCACGGGTTCAATAAAGAATTTTCTGGTGGATAGTTTAAAGGACAAGCCAATCTCACCGCCACGGACACACAAGCTTCATCATCCACTATCTTTGATTCGAATTGGTACCCGGACTCAGAAGCGACTCATCATACGACACCAGATGCTTTGCAATTCATAGAATATTATCCACATAAAGGCAATGAGCAAGTGCAAGTGGGTAATGGTAACTCTTTACACATCTCTAATGTTGGTAGCTCTTTACTTAAATCATTTTCAGCTTCAAGAACTTTTAAACTACAAAGATTAATGTATGTACCTGATTTAACAAAGAATCTTCTCAGTATCCACAAATTTGTTTATGATAATAAAGTCTGGATTGAATTTCATACTGATGCTTGTTACGTGAAATGTCAGGATTCTAAGAAGACACTTCTCCGAAGAACAGTTGATTATGGCCTTTATTCCTTTGGACCAAACAATAAAAGCTCGGTTTCACCAGCTGCAAATGTCACCACTGTTCAAGAAAATGCAAATTTTTGTCTTTGGCACTTGAGATTAGGTCACCCTTCCACTAATATTTTAGTAAGAGTCTTGAAGTCGTGTAATATTCCCTTCAAAGTCCCTGATTTGATTTGTAGTTCTTACTGTCTTGGAAAGTCCGAGCAGCTTCCTTTCAATATTTTAAGTACAAAACTTACTAGTCCATTAGAGCTTGTTTACACTGATATTTGGGGACCTTCTCCCATTCCTTCAATAAATTGTTCTCGATATTACATACACTTTCTTGATGCTTATTCTAAATCTCAAGTACATGATGTCTTTATGCAATTTAAGAAAATGGTAGAGCTTCAACTAGGTGTGAAGATTAAACAAATTCAATCTGATAATGCTAAAGAATTTGTTGCTCTAACAAAATTTCTTTGTGATGAAGGTATACAACATAGGTTCTCTTGTCCTTATGTCCACCAATAGAACGGTAGTGCAGAGTGAAAACATCGACATATTACTACAATGGGACTCATTCTTTTTACTGAAGCCGGCTTGCTAATGAAATTTTGGGGCGAAGCCTGTGCTACTGCGACCCATAGCTCCCCAAACCAAAAACTTTTTTGGCAAAACTCAGTCGCTGGACATGCTAAAAGTCTTCGGGTGCTTGTGTTTTTCCAACACTAGGCCATATAACAAAACTAAGCTATAGTTTCGGTCAGAGGCCTGCGTTTATTTAGGTATGGCAACCCAATACAAAGGGTTCAAGTGCCTCACAAAATCTTGCACAATACTCATTACCCAGAATATGATATTTGAAGAGAAAGTGTTCCCATTCAAAGATCCCAGCTATGGCTTCTTTATCACCACCACCGAACTTATCCCCCTTACCTCAACCTGTACCAGCAATTTTAATTATCCCAAAACCAATTCCCACAAATATCACTCCACAGTTCCCACCTTTATTACCCCCTCAACTTGAACCACATTCAACTCAACCCGACCCTCCCTCTTCTCCGCCTCGACCTTGTCCTACCCTAAAAACTCGTTCTATAGTCACGAGAGCTAAAAGTGGTAAACTTAGACCCAGATTATTTTCTGTTGAACTCAAGCAGCTTACACCAAAAACAGCAAAAGAACCCTTTCCATACCTCATTGGAAGCAAGCCACGGATGAAGAATATGCTGCCTTAATGAGGAATCATACTTGAGATGTTGTTGAGTTGCCTGTAAACCGAAAATCCATTGGTAATAAGTGGGTGTTTCGTGTAAAGTATCACCTAGATGGCTTTATAAACAAATACAAGGCATGACTCGTAGCTCAAGGTTTTCACCAAAGACCAGGAATTGATTTTAAAGAAACCTTTAGCACATTCTTTCTTCACATTTCTTAGTTTATTTCTCAATTGATTCTCTTTTGCCCTAGTTTGTGAGGCAAAAAATGTCTCTATTTTTTTTCAAACCTGGTATGAAAACGTGCACCCAACCATTCTTGCAGTGAGCTACGACATCATCGATGCGAGGAGCCAGATCTTCAAGAGTGCGTCTTGTCTTTTCCACATCTTGTAATTGGGTGAGATTGTTCCATTTCTTTGATCTTCCTTTGTTCTGAACATTTCTGGAATTCTTTCTCCAAGAACATAATCAGTAAGTTCATATCCTTCTATGGTTGATTCGGCTCAGTCCTTTCACGGCAGAAAGTTATCTCCGTCGAGCTTGATTCCGAACGGGTTGTTGAAGGCTTGAATTCCTCTGTAACTTGAGTCAGTCATTGTTGAGGATCTGGCTCTGATACCATGAAAGGTATCAGATCCTAACACACACACACACACAGAGTTTTGGATATAAGAATGTGTATATTATATTGATTAACTGATTATAATTATGGACTTAATGTATTTATATACACACTTGACTAACTATGACTGATTACTGACTATACAGATTATTAATAACTAATTACAAGCTATCTATACTTTACTCCTTTCACATAATGAGTAAAAATATTTAAAAATAAATTTACTTAGAATAAAAATAATGTAACTAAAAGTAATTTTTTTAGATGTGACTAAAAAATAATTAAATAATTATGTATCGTAAAAATTTGATATTATTGAAGGATAAAATAAAAATTTATTTCAAAGATAAAAATAAAGTTTATTTAAATTAAATATTAAAGAAGTTCGGTACATTAGCGACAAAAAGGTATAATTTAGCGACAAAAATATACGTTAAAAAGATTTATTTTTCTTTTTTTGGAAGTTTATCTATTAGTTATTCTACCAGCATTCCATGATGAATAAAAATCTTGAATTTGTAATGTAATTTATTCTGTTAAAATTCGCTTTTATTTTACTTGATTTGAAAATTCTTCTAAAAGTAAAGTATCGTTTTTATTCCTAATATTTTCATCTTATTTAAATTTATAATATTTTAAAATCGTCTCAATATTGTTTTGTTAATTTAATAGATCACTAACAACAGAATAATATTAAAATAATTTTAAAATATTAAAAATTTAAATAAAATTATTTAAACATTAAAAATAATTTTAAAATTTATCCAAAGGTTAAGAATAAAAACGATACTTTTCTTATTAAAATATTAAAGAGAATGAGATAGAAGAGTAATATGGTTCTAATTAAAATCCGTATTCATTGTTTTTTCTCTTTCTTTTATTTTCCCTCTTCCATTCCGATATTTCACCTTGAAATTTTGAGAATAACATGGTGCATTATTTATTCTTCATCCTTAAAAGTTGATATTTTATTTCATTTGATGTATATTATAATTTTCAAATAACATGTTGCACAAATTACATAAACCTTTCAAAAACTGTTACTCAAACTCTACTTATCTACACCTACAAAGTACAAATCCCTTGTAAATATCCCCAATTACTAGTTTGCGTATTGCCAAAGAATTTCAAGTCTTCACCAACCCAATATAATATCTCGAAACAATAATATTCATAAAAAAGTTTACCCCAAGTTTGTTTTCTAACAAAGCATAACCTTAATTAGTAATAAAATATGAAAAAT
>NC_029790.2:134212302-134212918 GCF_000816755.2 Arachis ipaensis | reverse complement strand
ATGTAATATTATTTATAAAATATTATTATATCTTTAAATTAAAAGAGTTTATTACCGAACTACTCCGCGTGTTCCCACATTAAGTTTTAGTTATCTTTTTGTATTGTCTTCTTTCTTTGTTTCTATTGCAGTCGTTTTCCACATAACTACCATCTCTGTTCTCTGAAAGAGAGATTAAAAATGGCCCACACACATGTAAATTGCGGTGATGAATTGAACTTACTACACAAAATTAAATAATGAATCCTTTATTGTTGATCAACAAATATGCTTTTATTATGTTAAAATAAAATTGTAAATAATGTGATTCATGTCCACTTTAAAACTCCACTTATAGGTACCTTATAATCAATAATCAATTTCTATATAGATCATAATAATGTTTCTCCTTAATAGACATGTGAAAGTGAATGTAGCATATGATTATAGCCCCCTTAAAATAATGGTGTTAGAAAGATAATGTTGTAGAATAATTACAATTGCATAATTGGTGATAGTAGCTCCAACATTTTTACACTTTAAAAAAGTTTTTAAGTATTGATATACTAATTTTTTAATAAATTTTAACTATTAATCTTAATTATATATATTTTTTATAATTAAAATTAATGATTTA
>NC_029790.2:134195487-134212080 GCF_000816755.2 Arachis ipaensis | reverse complement strand
CCGATACGTTTAAAAATTTTCCTATACTTTATTAGTGTACTCATCACAAGTGTAAATAACTAAATATATATCAATCACTGATTGGTTTTGTTAGGTATGCTTACCATTTTAATTCATGTAGGTCCTTCATCACACATCTTAAATTATAACTAGTTCCCAATGGCGGCTAAAGCAATTTCTTTTTTTTCCTAAAATAAGAACAGGAAAATAATAAAATTGAGTATCGATCTAAAATTCTAAATCATCAATTTTAGTGATTTATGTGTGTTTCATTATTGGTCAAGTTTATTATATCTTAAATTTATAGTAAATCATCTAACATCTCTCGTTTATTATTTATGTTGGATTTTTGTTAGAATGAAGGCAGAATGTAACGTTTCGTATTAATTAAAAAGGAAAACGAAATTTATCTTATAAATGATATAGGACGTGAAAAATAATAATTGGAATTATATTCATAAAATCGTGTTAATTAGAAATTATATACATACATGGTAACGAAGTTATAATTTAAAATGGGGAATTTAGAGTAACGAATATTTGAATATTTTGTTATGTGCTAATGCTAGGGTCATCCTATAACTATATTTTCATCACTCATCTTGATCTGATAGTGACTAACCACAAAAAGAAACCATTAATTTAGAGATTTATTTATTATTTATTTTTGGGGAGGGGTATTCCAGCAAGATCACAACTAGATCAATAGAGAGTTGACCAGAAAATTTTGGATTGACTGGATTGGGTGCAACACAGGCTACAGCTGGAAAACGTAGCAGGGCAAGAAGGTAAAATCCATTATTAGATTCCGTTATTCCTTTTGTTCCTCACTCTCCAAAGTTCAATATATATAAAAATATAAAATAAAAGAGGCATAACAAAGAAAGAAAAAAAAAACATAATTAATAAAGTTTTCTGCTTCAGGATTATTACATTAATTATTATTACTTAATATATAAATATGCTCTTTGTTAAAGTATAGCTAGTGAGTGAATGAGATATCTTATAGTGAAACGCCTCCAGACACTAGTCCCTCACCCAACTCTTAATCGTGTTCTTACACGTGTCTTAGATGTGGTCCCCACAACACAAATCAATCTTCTACCGTTGGCGTTTGGGGTACACAGGTTGTTGAATATAACCTTGAAGAATGATTTGCGGGTCTCATATAAAGAAATAAATTCAATAGGTAGAATTTGCAAAAAAAAATTATCAATACATAAAAAAAAAATTTTTTATATGAATAGTAGAAATCAAATTGGCATTCTTCTAAAATATGATAAATAAATGAAAATGAAGTGTGGCAATTGGGAATTGGGATGATGAAGAGTTTGCTGAGGGTTGATGAAGGGTGATGGTGGTTAGGTGCATATATAATTGGGGATTCTAAAAATAAAAAAAGAAAATTGAAAGAGGGTTAGTTGGCACTGAGTTAAATGAGTGTGTAACAGCAAAGAGTGAGAGAGAAAGATATCTTATGTTACTTAGAACAGTTGGCAAAATGTGTCAGTAAAAAATAAAATAAAATAACAAAAAGGAAATCAATAAATAAATAATTTTAAAAGCCTAAAAAATTGAACAGTTACACACAATTAAAATAATATTAATTAATTAATTAAATAATTTAATGAGGTTGAATAGTTTAAAGTGTTTAAACTAGAACTGGAAAATTATTACAAGTGAAGTAAAGTGTAGGAACTATAGGAAGAAAGAATTTAATTTGAAAATAAAAAAATTAAAAAGGTTGATTAGGTTCTTCTTGTTATGCTTATGCAATAATTTACCAACAGGAGCAGTTGGCAGTGGTTAGTGTGTCTTTTAAAATGATTCATGTCACCTCTTATAGCTTGAGCAGGTAAGCAAAGAAATAAAGCANTCTAGCTTAGTAAGTAGCTCTTGGTGTTGTCCTGTAATCTATAAAAGTTGGAATTTTTATGCTACATTTTGGTGTTTTTTATGCTTAGACCTACCAACTGTTTGTGAAATTGTTTGTTCTTGGTCTTTATAGTATTTGATAGTCTGCAGTGTTGATAGAGACATAAAACACAATCCTGTCCCTTTCAGATTTTTCACACCAGTCATGGCACTGATTTGATTTTGATTTATGAGTTTGGTGCCTTTTGGTTCTTTCTTTCTTCCTTGTTCTTGTTCGTCTTGTACTTGGATTCCCATCATAGAGGTTTCAAATTTTCAATAGCTCCTCATTTCCTATCTATCTCTCTTGCATCAAACCAAAGAAAGAAAATTAGTACTACTTGTTGGAGAGATTCTTCAATTCAAAGTTGTTTCCCAAGAAATGCATTAACATCAATCACATTGGTGTGAATTTCTGGAGATCTTAGTACTAGTTGTTGTTGCTTGGAGCACAAAGAAGAGAAGGAAAAAAAAGGGAATCTGCTTTAACTTGCTGAAGTTTTGATGAGCTGTGTGATGAGCTAATCCCATTGTTATGTTCCCTTTATGCTCTTAACACTGAAAGGTTTCGCCTTTTCTTGTCTCAGATAGAGAACCATTGTGTAGTTTGGAGGAAGAAAAAAAGGTAATAACAATAACAAGCTTGGTGGCTTAACTGAGTTATAAGATTATATTCCCTTTCACTTTTATTCTTTAACTTTAACTTCCTCTCTCAGTCCTATAAAGCTGCCAAGCTATTTGTTCCTTGTTTAGTCCTGCAAGATATCTCTCTATATCCAACTTAGTCAAAATTCTCTTTCCCCTTTAATCATTTCCAATTGTTTACTTCCTCCTTCTGCGAAATCATATATAGATATCATCATCATATGATCAAATTGGTTGATATTTATATATAACTGAGATGGGGGGTCATGAGAATGCAATGGGGTTTCATCATGGAAATGAGAGCATTCTGACAAATAATGTTAATGTCTCAGAAATGGATATGAGTTCTTCTATGTCATTGGCTAAGTCTTCTTCTTCAGATGTTGTTGTACCTAATAGTAACCCTTTTCTTGCTTCTTCTTCTTCTTGGGATCCAATTGTTTCCTTAAGCCAATCTCAAACTTTTGGAGGGTCATCAATGGTTACTACTCACAATAGTGATTTTGGAAATTCTTCATCTTACCCTTTTGTTCAATATATGTCTGACTCAACCAATCTTGAGGGCATTATGGTCCACAAAATTC
The DNA here is from genome assembly GCF_000816755.2 of Arachis ipaensis. Classification (NCBI taxonomy): domain Eukaryota; kingdom Viridiplantae; phylum Streptophyta; class Magnoliopsida; order Fabales; family Fabaceae; genus Arachis; species Arachis ipaensis. Next base: position 134,208,937 of record NC_029790.2, on the reverse strand, counting down.
CATCTTTTGGTAGTGGAAACTTCTCAGAAATTGTTGGATCCTTTTGTCAAGAAGGGTCTTCTGATATACCTAACATGGGGTTTAGACCAAGTTATAATCATGGCAATGATGCTGGAACCGAAAGAGCTCCAATGAATGAACAATCTCAGGTTGAGGACTCAATTACTGAAGATGGTGCACCAGGAACTGCACCTAGTGGAAATCGAAGAAAGCGCATGCTTGATCATGATTCTTCTTTCAGTCCAAACAAGGTTTGTGAAGATTGTTACTATGTTAATATATCAATTCAATCTAAGAACTTGGAATATTTCATTTCCTTATTTAGTGGGTAATGAATGAAAATTGCTTTCTAATCTGATTGGAATGCTGATCAAGTGATCATGATTCTACTTTTTGGTGCAAACTAGATTCAATTATTTAGTGGATAATTGTTTACTTGATCTAGTAAGTTATATAATGAAATGCTGAAAATATTCTACTTTCAGTCCAAACAAGACTTGTTGACTGTTTAACAAAGTTAATATAGCAGTTCGATTTTCGGATTTGGAATGTTTATTTCCTTGATTATTTGATGTAGTGAGTTAATGAATGAAAATGCTTTAGAACATATAATTAGAATGCTGATTAATGTGATCATGATTCTACTTCCTGTTCAAGCAAGGTTTGTTAGAGTGAAACATGTTGATAACTTGGTATATCAATCCAATCTCAGGACTTATTGCCTTGTTTATGTGATTCAATGAGCTAATAGATGAAATGCTTTTATAAACTTTGATTAGAATGCTGGTGGCGATGAACTGAAAGACTCTCCAAGGACGATATCTGATGGTGCTAAAGAACACGAAAAGAAGGCGAAAGTCGAGCAGAATGTGAGTGCTGATTTGCGAGGCAAGCAACCGGCAAAGCAATCAAAAGAAAATTCTCCAAGTGGAGAAGCTCCTAAAGAAAATTTCATCCATGTGAGAGCAAGAAGGGGTCAAGCTACAAACAGTCACAGCCTTGCAGAAAGGGTAACCACTAATCTTACAACAATGTTTGTTATCAAGCTTGGAAGCACTTTAATTTTATTTTGGTACTGAATGTTTCAGAAATTTTTGGTTGCAGGTGAGAAGAGAAAAGATTAGTGAGAGAATGAGATTGCTCCAAGAACTTGTTCCAGGGTGCAACAAGGTTAGTTGATTGATGTGATTGTGTTATGATTTCTTAGGAGAATGCTATGTTGCCGCCAAGACAATCCAATAATGGTGTATATCTTGATTTTATATTAATAATGTCTAATAAATCTCCAATATTGGATTGTCTTGGGTGCATATAAGACATTCCGGCTGATGTCGCATTGGATGATGTATATTCATAGTGCATACTAATGTTTTCTGCTATGTCTGGTTTCTCTTAGATAACTGGCAAAGCAGTAATGCTGGATGAGATTATAAACTATGTGCAGTCTCTGCAGCAACAAGTTGAGGTATACCCATTTTCTTCTTGTTAAGGCTCCATTTGATTTCTGTTTTCTTATTTCTTGTTAACCATTTAACATTTCTTCACTGAATTATGCACATTAAGAGATATCTATCTCACAATTAGTTATCACACGATTTCAAAGGCTAAATTTCATTTGCACGCTTATTTGATTATTCGACTAATTCAGAGAAGTTTTGCAGTTTTTGTCCATGAAACTTGCCACAGTGAACCCGGAACTGAATTTTGACGTAGAACGGATCCTGTCGAAGGAAGTAAGTGAAGGTCTTTCAGCATCATGTTTAATTTGATTTCTTGTTTGGAAATTTCTGAAACAATTTTTCCAAAACCATGACATTGTTACGACGTTTCAAACATAAATCCAAACAACACTAGTAATCTTTACACAACATTGCTCTTACTCGGTTAGCGATTTCTCTATTGTTTAGATTCTTCAATCGCGCTTAGGACATGGAATTGTTGGATATGGTGTTGGTATGAGCTCCCCTCACCCATTCTCCAATGGAAGTTTTCAAGGAAACATGGCTGGCATGCCTAGTACATCAACACAATTCCCTCCTTTGCCTCAGGTGATAAAACAAAATAAAATAAAGTACCATAAAAAAAGCAACAAGTTCCGAAGTCTCTGGTTGTGAAGAAGATACTAATGCTTTTCTACACATGCAGGGTGTTTTGGACCATGAGTTCCAAAGTCTTTATGGAATGGGGTATGATCCTAATACAGCACTTGACAATTTGGGACCAAATGGTAACAACCACAAACTTCTTTTTTGTTTAATGCTTATTTGTAACTATGAACCATCTTAAGTTTCTTATCTATTCTAAATCAGTGTCATGCTTATCAGGAAGATTGAAGACAGAATTATAGTGCGTGGAACAATTAGGCCATGCCTCTTCGACACATCGGAATCTTCCATTCGACTGCACAACTATTTAACTGAAGTTCAAAGGAAGGGGAAAAAAATAGAAGGGGGGAAGAAAAATAAAGTTCTTTTAGTTGTATAGGATCTTTTTTTTTAAATACCTAACTATTGGCTCTTCGAATTTTTAGAAGAAGATGACTTGTTAGATTTTGTGTTGTTTGGAAGGGAAGGAAAAAGAAATGATAGTTACACATATCTTGTGTAATTTAAGAACAAGTTGAAGTGGTGTTAGTCTAATGATGACTTGGAGGGCAAGTAATTTGAGGAGCATATATTGGAGTAGTAGTAAAAAGTGTGTGCAACTAATAACTATCATTATTACTCTTATGAAATGTTATTGTATAGAGTTGCAAGGCTTTGGACATTTTTGGAGCTCAATATTTGCTTCAATTTGTGTTGGAGATGTTAGATATAATGTGTACTCTTGTTTTTTTGTAATGGTTTTATGGGTTGTTCCTTTGTTTTTGTATTTATGAATAGAAAATGTAACAAATTAACAAGTCTCTTGTGTGTGAAAAGATGTAACGTGTGGGGATAAGAGAGTTTTTTTTTCACGGTCAGCCCGGCAAGCCAAGGGTTAGAGTTTGTCACCGACATTTACTTAAGCGGACTAGTGAACTAACCACTAGTAGGAGTGTTTGCGGTGCGGTTTGGTTCGGTTTTAAGAGAAAAAGTCATCCGATCCGAACGCTTAATCTATGTGCGGTGCGGTTTGAATTGGATGAATTTTTTTTGGAAATCCGATCCGATTACAAGCGGTTTGGATCGGTTTGGATTTGCGGTTTTAAAATAAAAAAATTAAATACATATAACAAGTCTCAATATCAAATTTTAAATAATCAACAATGACCTAACAAGTTTTAACAATATCTTAAAAAACCAATGATAACATAACAATAGAAATAAAATTATAGGTTAGTTAAAATAAATAAATAAATAACATTTTGAACATAAAATATTTATTAAATAATAATAATACATGAATAATAGAAAAATGTATAGCAAATTGAACATGTTATAAGTATAATTGTAAATATAATAATAAAATAATAATATTATTGCACATTGTGCGGTTTGGATTGGATTGGATCGGTTATGAAAAGTAGATCCGAAATCCGATCAAATCCAGCGGTTTGCAAAAAATAAAATCCAATCAAATCCGAATTAGTGCGGTTTTAATCAGTTTTCGGTTTGGATCGGATTGGATGAGCGGTTTAATTTGGATCGATTGGATTTGAACACCTCTAACCACTAGACCAATCCAACTTAATTATGGAGATAAAAGAGTTATTTTGAGTAGATTTTTTTTTGTTGCTCACGGTATTCTTCAACCCGACAGGTCAAGAACTAATCCGTCGCGGTTTGAAACTCCATTTAAGGGTACGAGATTCGAACTTCCGATATTTACTTTAAGTAGACGAGTGAGTTGACTACTCGACCAATCCAAATTAATTATTTTGAGTGGATTTTTATTTGAAAAATAATGACTTTTTTGATATAGTGTCTTAACTCTTAAGTCTTTAACACGCCCCGGAGGGGGTTGTGTTTATTTTGTGTCCATTTAGTACCAAGCATTTTTTTTACATGGTGAGAAATGTGACTAAAATAATTAATTTATAAATATAACTAAAATATGGGTTTTGAAATGGGAACTTGATTTATAGATATCATGAATACGTTCTTAATATTGGATTTTTTTTATGAAGCAAAGTTATATATATTTACTCTCTCTGCGCCAACGACAAACCAAATATTAGAAAGAAAAAAAAATGTACAATTCATAAAAGCAAAAAAGTAAAAAATAAAGACAAAACTGAAGTACTGAACTAGAGACTCAAAAATGTTGTAACATCAAACAGAAGCAGACAAGCATCATAAGAAAACATTTTCATATCATTTAATAATGAGCGTGATGAATACTTATTCATTCAATTAATAAGGTAGGGGATACAACCAATATATATCCCTTTCATTATTTAATATAGGAAACTGAAATGTATTGGGTGATACAGTAATTATTAATTAATGATCTACCCAAGGCTATGTGCTATATTTTATTCTAGACTCAGTCAAATTTAGACTCTGAAAATCATTTTATCTATAATTTGAAGTAGAAAATAACTTTGATTCAGAATGCTGAACTAATTTATGTCTACTCCATTATGATTAATTTATGAAGACTGGCACATGTTGCATTGCAAAATGAGCATTGAGCCATTGAACATTGACCATCAAGCATGCAAAAATGGAATCAATATAATAATCAATGTAGGTCTTTTAATTATTTTTTTTCTTTCGTTTAAAAAAATTAGAAATTGATTTTTAATTATAAACAAAATCATTTTTTACTTAAAAAATTGGTACATACCAAGCATTAAAAAACTTTTATTAGCAACATTTTATTACGAAAAGTTTAATTATTTTATTATATTTTTCTGATTTTAATTTTCTTAAGCATAAGTTCTAGAGCACCAACTACGTTTGGCCCAATACGTAACCAACTAACCAACTAACCAACATATTAAGTTTTTATGTTCTATTAGGTAGAAGATTGAGATTGAGACAGAGACTAAGAGATAGAGATTGAAATAAATCTTAGTATTTTGTTTGGTGTAAAATGGGAGACAGAAATTGAAACAAGAATAAAACTCTAATTTAATTTGCACAAAAGGTAAAATTAGAATTAATTAATTAAAATGAGGATAATTTAGGTATAAAATGTCATTAAAGTTTCAATCTCTATCTTTAAAAATTTTAGTCCCCTATGTCCCTACTTTTTGGAGGTACTGAAATACTGAAATTTTAGAGACAGAGACAAAAATTTTAATAACAGTCTCTAAACCAACAAACATAATACTGAATTTCAATTTCTCAATTTCTGTCTCAGTACCTTAAAACAAACGCTATCTTAGTTTATACACACATTAAACACAAAATAATAGAAAGCATACACACGCAAATCATGATATTGTGCACATCTTTATCATTTTAGTATATCAAAATAAATAACATTCTACTGTTAAAAAGTTTTGCTACATTTTCCTTTTTGTTGTTTTTTCTCTATTTAATGTTGGTACTTGAAAATGTTATATAAATATTGTTCCATGTATAAAATACATATTAAATATAAAATATATATCATAATTTGATGACTATTTTTGTATGTTAATCAAATTGAAGCAATTAAACTATTAAAGTGTAGATGTAGCCAAAATATATAGATATTAGATAATATAATAGGGACTGCAAATACAACAAATAAAGCCTAGTTGATAGCTATGTGTCACTACTTCTGCTGAACTGCACCTTTCAAAATCTGTCATAAAAAATATTAAAAATTTAAATTTTTTTATATTTTAATAAAAAAATTTAATTTAATAATATGTGTCTTTAGAATACAAGATAAATAAATTCTTAATTTTTAGGAATTAAAGCATTTCAATTAAGATTATTATCATTAAGAGTAATCAAAAACCCTAATAAATATATCTTCACCATTGTTGTTCCCACAAACATGGCATGGAAAAGGAAGGCAGAGAGTAGTTTGGTTTTCCGTTTTCCTACTACCATCCATTTCTGTTTATTTGTCTCTCAAAATTTTTGCCCTCAAATTGAGAAATTGTTGGAATTACTTAAATATAGAAAATATATAAACTTAGATTTTTTTTTGAAGTAAATATATAAACTTAGATAACTTATATTTTCCATCTTTTCGTTACCTTGTTTTTTTAGTGCATTAAGCTTAACATTAAAATAAATAAATATTTGAAATTCAAATAAAATAATTTGAAAATAACGTTTAATCCATATTGAAAAATCTGCAAATATATTGAATCTAAACATTTGGGGGAAGCACAACCCCAAAATCTAAAACTAATCATTTCCTAACAATGGAAAGTCAATATCTTATATAGTCCATCCTTCAAATAATAATAATTAATTAAGATGTAAGATTAGTTACAATGTCACTCTCTTTGAAGGCTAACATTGGGTTATGCTACAATGCCTTTCTCTAGTAGTCTAGTGACTTTTAATAATAGTACTATTTATAATAGGCATAAGCCCATAAAAATTTAGGTCCAAAAGTTAATTCTTAGGGTTAAAAAGGTCCAAAATCTTGTAAGTTCAAAGTAAAGTTGCCAACATGAGGCTCAATATAGGGAGTGAATGAACTAATTTGGGTTGGTTGAGTGGTCAACTCACTCGTCCGCTTAAACAAGTGTAGGGGGTTCGAATCCTGCCTTGTGCATGCAGCAATCCATTGGCCAGTGATTCGCAACGGATTAGTCCTTGACCTATTGGATTGGGAGATACCGTAGAGAACAAAAAAAAAAATAGAGGGAGTGAATGGTGAAATACTAACCACCAAAAGAACACATTTTGCAAACTTTGTTGTACTAAGCAGCCGTTTGGAATTGGAAAACAAGATGAAAAAGGAAACCATAACAATCAAACAAAAACAAGCATCAAAAATGGGTTATAATTAATGGTAGTAGAAGAAAGTTGGTTGGTAAGAACTAATCTCCGTCGCGGATCTAAGCTCCATTTAAGGGTCTGTCGCTGACCAATGAGTTGCTGCATGCACAAGGCGGGATTCGAACTCCCGACACTTGCTTAAGCGGACGAGTGAGCTGACCACTCGACCAACCCAAGTTGGTTAGTTATGACATTGTTAAGAGTGTTGTTAGGAGAAAGAAAAAAAAATTGTAAATATAATGAAGAAAGATAAAAAAAAATGGATGAAATTAATTATCAAAAATTAATACTCTAGTTTTTTTTTCACCATTATTAGTAATTTTACACTACCAAAAAATTTGTCTTATGTTAATTACATGTTATCATTTTAGATAGAGCACAAAAAATAGTCTGAATTTTTCCAAGTTACTATGACTTTAGTATCAAAAGGCATTTAAAAAAAAAAAAAGCAAAGCAAAATTTTCCATCAGTGACTTTATTTTATGTTAGCATCAAGCCATGAATGAAAAATTTAAAAACCAAGTGTACAGGACCACACCAACTTCTTTACAACCATCACTACATATTCGTGATACTTTTGGTCATCATTATGTTAAAAATAAATCAATTAAAAAGAAAAAAAAATAAGAAAAGACAATCAATTATTCAGATCCCACTTTCCTATGATGAATGTAGACAAAAATGAATTCAAGTAATGACTTTGCACTATTCTCTTCATGCCACAAAGATAAGGAGGATAATCTTGACTTTTTCAGTGCCAACTCAATTGAGATTCTAATCTTAAACCACAAATTTTTCTTACAAAAGAATTGATCCAACAAGAAAAGAATAAACACCATAAAATTACAAAGTGGTAAAGGTAAAAATAAAAAAAAAGGGTAAAAAGTAAAAACTTGCACATTGAAGGAGGCATTAACTAATTACTAGGCTTCCATTCTACTTACCCTTTATTCCAAATCAAACCCTTCTTTTTATGTGTTCTTAATAACACACTTTGAAGCTTCCCATGGGGCTTAATTTGGAATCTTGGAACCTTGCAAGTGTGTGACCAATAATTTGTCTTCAAGTGATTCTTAAGGGCATGCCTTTTGTCCACACTTTTTTTTTTTCAAGTGTATATAGTTTTCTCCATGCATGTATCTTTTTACATATTAAAAAAATTAAAAATTTCCTATGCTGTTTTATTATAAGATTCAATCTCAATCAACTTGTTCACCAATCAAGTCTAGACCAACCAAAAGGAATGAAATCCCTTGGAAAAGCAAGAAGTAGAAATGGATTCCTTGTGCTGAAAGAAGAGACCTTGCTGAAGCTGTTAGAAGCAAAAAGGCCAAAGCAAGTTCCTTCATATATATTCTATTATGCTTCTTATTCTTCTTTGGTGATGATGATGATGATGCAATTTTCTTCTTCTCTTGCCTTTGGATCTCTTCGTTATTTTCGGCGAGAACAGGTGCCGAGGCCACTCTTTGATGATGCTTTGGTGGTTTCTCGACCATGGAAACTAGGTCGCCTTCAGAGGATCGGCCGGATTTCTTGGTTACAACCCACTCGTACGCACTACCGAGCTGGAATAGGCCGGAGATCATGGCGTTGAATTTGGTGACTGACATTGTGTTCTCAAAGAGAAGGTAAGGGACTATAAAAGGGAAAGATTTCGGGGCAGGGAGGATGTTAAGGAATGACATTGTGGCCGGAATGTAGCAAACAACCCAAGCAGGGAGCTCGGCTTCCGGGACAAACATTGTCATTGGCAGAATTATGCAGAATAGTGTGAATGAATAGAAGGGTAGTATCAATTTTCTAAGAAGAAAGAACAGAAATATGATGTTGAATTTCTTTGATAAGCTTATCTGCAAGAACATAATTGGTAATGACATTGTATAAGCACTAGCAATAGATGTTAAGGTCTTGATTATTGCCATATAAACAAGGTACTGAATTGAGAGATGCATAGTTCGAAGCTTACCTTGGAGCGTATGATGGCGGGCAAACAAAGGCGAAACAATTGCATTGGTCCGGAATGCCATCTATGTTGCTGTTTCCTATAAGCTTCATAAGATTCTGGTAGCTCACATTGACACTGGAAATAGTAACAAGTTACAATTAGTATGATAGAAGATGACTTTGAATAACAAAATTTAGGCTAAGCTAGCCGTCGTCCCTCAACGATACATGCAAGATCAATTTGATCCCTGAAATATTCATGACATCGGTTTATTGATGTCACATGTAACTTTTAGAGACTAAAGCAATGTCGATGTATATATTTAACTATTTTAAGGAGGACTAAGCAAGTCTTAGAGGGATTAAATACCTAGTTTAATCTAATAATTTAATAGCTTGGTAGAAAATTAGAGTAGTGGGGCAAACCTCAACATCATTGAGGAAGATGAATTTCCAGCCATGAAGATGAGCTCGAACGGCAATGTCCATGTCCTCAACAGTGGTCCTCTCCAACCAACCACCGGCATCCTCCAAGGCCTTAATTCTCCAGACTCCGGCGGTGCCATTGAACCCAAAGAAATTAAGGAAGATCCCATTTACTTGCTGCTCAACCTCGAAATGGAAAGCCAAATTAATGTTCTGTAACCGTGTTAAAAGGTTCTCATCCTTGTTCACAAAAGACCATCTCGTTTGAACTAATCCCAATTCGTCGTTATCCTGCATAGTATCAAACCAAATAAATTCAGTTGACTATAGCAGAAACATCCATCCAACAATAGATGCTAAATTTCTAGTAAGGGCATTGAATTTAATGAATTAATGAATCACCTTAAAATGAGGAACTGTTCTTTTAAGGAAATCAGCAGTAGGCTGAAAATCAGCATCGAAAATTGCGACAAACTCGTAGTCTTTCACATAGCTACAACTCATGGCAGATTTCAAGTTACCAGCCTTGTAACCCTCTCTGATCACCCTATGCCGATACACAATGTTGGCACCCTCTTGTTGCCATTTCTTCACCTCATCACTGATCAAAGACTGTGTTATTGGATCATCTGAATCGTCTAGAACTTGAATTAGCAACTTGGACTTAGGCCAATCCAAATTGCAAACAGCGCCAATCGATTGCTGATAAACCTGAAGAACACAATCAACTTGATTGGATCAACAAACCACATTATTAGGTTTGGAGGTAGATTATGTTGGTTTCAAGTAGTTAGGTGGAGTCCAAATTGGAAGAAATCCAAATTAACAAGTTAAGCAATAAATGACAAAACAAGTCAAACATCACTTCTTGATCCAAAGCTTTAAGGCTTTACAAATATATACCATTCAATTAATCCAAACTTACAACTAAAACTTGAAATTCCATCCTAGGAACACAAATTGCCTAATTTTTCAAAGCAAGTTGAACCCACAAATAGACTAATCCAAACAGAGAAATCAATCAAATCATCATTGTATCTTTATCTTACCTCTCTCTCATTGCACATGGGGATCTGGACTAACACCATAGGAAAGAACCCTTTCTTCTCCCCAGATTCAAGATCCAAATCACCATAATCTTCAGCAGCAACATTCTTGATCTTCTTATACCGGATCCAAAAGCAACCCAAGCAAAGCACAAGCCTATCCAAGCTCTGAATAAGGAACAACACAATGCAGACATTGGCAAGGAACTGCAATGGTGGAGCAAGGTACTCCACACGGATCAAGACCCACCGAGAATAAACCCAACCAAACAAGCCCTTAACCCCAAAATGTGACCAAAACTGCTCCAAATGAAGATGGGGTGCACCAAAGTGAACAAAGTTCCAACCTTTGAAGTAGTGAGCAGCAACCTCAAAACAAAGTAAGATCACAGATAAATAAAGGAACAACTTGATACAAGAATAGAACCTTGCCTTAACCCTATGATTTTCCTTCTCCCTCCCAACACCGACACCAACACCATTAACATCACTGTCGTTTTCAGCATCAGTTCTTCCAGAAACGACACGTCGTTTAACAGCAGAAGCAAGGGACAACAATGCAGGAGGCAAAGAAGCCAAACAACCTGCGGCTCTGTGAGCTTTAAGGAGAAGAACCCAAGTTAGTTGCTTTGCATTTTTCCCTCTTGCTTTGTCTCTTGATGAAGTGTTGTGCGATGTTGTTGTTGCTGTTGTTGTAACAATGAAGTCTTCTTCAGAAGGAGCTTCAAGTTCAACCATGGACCAGTTTGGATTCTCCATCTTCACCACCACAGGGGTACCTCTATGGCTCTCTTTGTTCTTCCCAAACATGTTGAATAAAGGTGCCATTTTTCTTCAATGATCTCAAAAACCCACCTCAGAAAAACAACCAAACGAACCAAAAAATCCAAAACAAGTAAGAAAATAGTGAAAAAAATGTGTTTTTCTCTTTTGGGGTTCTACAGTTCTAGTAGTAGTAGTAGTTGCTGTTAGCGCCAGAAGAAGAATGAGGAAGAAGAAAGAAGAAGAAGAAGGAAAATGGAGGGTTTAGGAATTTAATGTGATAGTGTCAGAGAGAGAGAGACGCGTGGAGAGGAGGAAGGAGAGCAAGGCGTCTCGAAGACATGGTGACATTGGGAGCAAAGCTTATTTAAGAGAGAGTGAAAGTGAGAGAGAGAGAGGGTTTTTCTTTGAATGAAGAATGTGTTTGGATGAGAACAAAAGAGGTTGCATCCAAATTACAGCTTGCAACAACGGAAGAAAGGAAGAAGAAGAAGAAGCAAAATTAGCAAGTGACGTAAGAAAAGACAGTAACAATTTCATTACCTCACTCTTCTAAATTTTGCTGCAACCCTGCAACCATTATTAACACATTTCTTTTCTTAATTTTTATTTTTTCTATTCAAAGTTTATGGGGTTTGGATGAGTTTTTTTTTTGAATTTTTCTAATATTTTTATTTTTACCATTAAAATTTTGTCAAATACACTAAAAAATAAAAAATTATTAAAAATATCTTTTTCTAACTACTTAATAGCATCCAAATAAATTCTATATAAAATATGGTGTATGTAGTGTAAAGAATTTTTCTTTTAGAGACAACTCTTCTTTTAATCCTTATAGTTTGAGATTGAAAGTAAAATTATCTCTAACATTTTTTAATATTATGATCATCCTTAAAGTTTAATTTACATTTAAAATTATTATTCTTCTAATTTTTTAACAAAGTATCCTTAATCCAAATCTATCTTCATCCCTTCTTTTACTCTCAAACACACAAATAGAGAGAGAAAGCAAAAAAAATAAAAAAAGAACAGAGGGAGAGGTGGAGAACAAAGAGAAAAAATAAGACAAAAAGAAGAAGAAGAAGAAGAAGGCATCAACAATGAAAAAGGCCGCTGCCGCTCGTCATTACTGAAGGAATAGTGAAGAGAGAAAGAGTGCAAACTGGAGAAAACTGAGACATAATGCAAAGAGAAGATGAGTTGTTCATCGGAAAGAGAAAAAAGAAAAAAATAAGAAGGTGACGACAGAAGAATATCGCTGAACCAGAAAAGAAAAGAGAAAGACGTAGTGAGGGAGAGAGAGAGGGGGGATGATGCGAGACTGAGAGAGAAAAAGCTCGAGGGAAGGAGAAGAGGAGGTGTCCCACCTTTATCTTGCCACGGTTGTCGTTGGAACTTGCCAGAGCTCATCGGAGGAGGTCTACCAGAACTGCAGCATTGTTGCTTGTACTCTACTCCACTACTTATGTGCTCTACGTCTCCCTTGTTCATCGGAACTGGACCTCAGCTCGATAGAAAACTCTACTCCGCCACTTATGTGCTCTGTGTCTCCCTTGTTCATCGGAATTGGACCTCAACTCGATAGAAAATTGTTGTTATCTTCTTCTTTTTTTTTTCCTTCTTTTTCCTATTCATTAGTTTTTAGGAGTGTAAACAGACCAGGTCAAGCCATGCTTCACACTTAACAGGCCAAGCTTGCAATAGAGTATATTGACCTAAGTCTGATCTGTAACATGGTATAAGCTTTTTAATGAGTATTAAGTCTGGCTTGTTGTCAAATTTAGTTTGGCATCAAACTTGTCAATAGACCTAAACTTTTTTAATAAATAAATAATGCAAATATACAATATTAAATAAGTAATGCACATATATAATTAAAGAGATAAATGACTTAATAAATACATGTATTTAAATATTATATAGGACCTAAATTTAAACTCTTACTATTACATTTTTATTAGTATAATAAAATTCTATATATCTTCACATGTCCATACTGGCCTAACAAGCCCTTTTTTCAACCCTATTCTCTTCCCCTTCTTTCTTATTTTTCCTCTTCAATTCTTCACCCTTCATCTCTAACTCTGATTTTATTTTTCTCTCTTTTTCACTCTTACCTGAAAACTCTCTCTCTTTCTCCTCTATATTCTCTCAATGATAACGCTAAGATGTGGCAGTGAGAAAAAATTATTAGTAGAAAAAATATGATAAAAGATATATGATGTTGTAGATGTGGTGTTTAAGAACAAAGAAAAAGATGCGGATAAATTTAATATTAAGGATATTTTGGTCCGAAAATTAAAAAAATATATTATTTTAAATATAAATCAAATTTTAGGGACGATTTTGATATATAAAAAAAAGTTAAGTATGATTTTTATTTTGATTTCG
>NC_029790.2:134194316-134195401 GCF_000816755.2 Arachis ipaensis | reverse complement strand
CGACCAGAAAAAATTAAATCCCTAGTTAAACTATTTTTTGCACAATTATTAAGTTAAATTTATATGTTATATAATTGATTGTTTGCGTGAACAATATACAAAATTAAATTCATATAACAAATAAAAACATAAGATTATGTAAGTTTTTTACATATATTTTCAATTAAATAAAATATACTTTGGGATAAAGGATCAAATAAAAGATTTTTAGTTTATATATTTTGTCATTCGTATGTACTATTGTATTATTGAGTAATTTTTTATATTAGTAAAAAGTAAAATTTACATTGTTAATAACGTACTCATTTAAACAATAAAAAGACAATTAAGTTCCCAATTTAAGTGCAAGATGTTGAAACAAATAAACTATATCAAGTTTATATTTAATACTCTGATAATTTGATAAGCTTTTATATTTATCAATTTCTATGACTATTTAAGGAGTGATATTACAGTAATGGAATCTTCATTGAAGTTGTTAGATTTTGGGTCTTTTTTTATGTCATATTTTCGTACCCAAAATATTTTCTAAAATAATGCTTAATTAACATCAATTTCTCTTATAAAGAAAATATACTTGATAATAAGGCTTAATTATAGGATAAAATATTATTTTTATTTTTATCGTTTAGGTCAAATTTTAAAGTTATTTTTAACATTTTAAACGTTCTATTTAAATTTCTAACCGTTTAAAATTATTATAATGTTATTTCATCTTCAATTATGTTAACAATTCTATAACAAAAATGTATACGTAAACGTTATAATTCACGGTAAAAAATTGATCTTATATTACATTTAGTGAAAAGATAGAAAAACAAAGAAATAAAAGAAAAATAATACTAGCATATCGGAAAACGAAATGTAATTAGAAATTTGTATTACTAGTATTATTTTTCTTTCATTTATGTAATTTTTTTTAATTAACGGTAATATGAGATAAGTTTATCACAGGAAATTATAACATTTATATGTGCATCTTCATTACTAATTGTTAACAAAATAGACGATAGGATAACATTATAACAATTTTTAAATATTAAAAATTTAAATAAAATATTTAAAATATTAAAAATAATTTTGAG
>NC_029790.2:134192184-134194276 GCF_000816755.2 Arachis ipaensis | reverse complement strand
ATTTTTAAAATATTTATTTCAAGTATTTAACTTATCTAAAAATGTATTTAGATATTTTCAGCATTTAATTTTTTGGCATATTATCGAAAATAATATTTGAACCAATAATGTTATACAAATTATTGTCTAAGAAATAATATTTGTAAGGAATAATATTTGTATTAAGAGTGAAAGAAATCATTTTTTATTTTTATTTTTATTTTTATTTTTACAATAGATCAGATAATTTTTAAATAAATTTTTTAAAGACCTAATAGATTTTCTCATATCCAAGTCTTGTTAATTTTAATATAGAAAGATCCTTCAATCTTAAGTTCATAACAACCACACAGTATTGCACTTAAGATGAAAATTTATAAAAATGGACAAAATCTTTAGGTAACAAGCACAAACTTTTCCAATGCTTCTCTTATTTTCTTTTTATCACCAACTTCCATTAATTTTCAATAAACACCCACAACAACCCCCATACAAGTGGAATTCTTTTTAATTTTTTTTTTTGCTACATGTTTTTTTTTTCCTCTTTAATTAAAATTATATGTTACTTCTTGCACTTGAAAGCTATAAAAGCTTTTATCTTTCTTTGGCACAGGAATTACATGTTCACCAAAAAGAAAAAGGTTACCAATTAATTATTCAGATAATGGTAAAAAAAAAAAGGTTAAATTACATGGTTGGTCCTTATACTTTCAGTGAAATTATAAATTGGTCTCTATATTTTAAAAGTTTGTAATTGGGTTCTTAAAGAAAATTAAAATTTATAATTTAGTCCCCGTGTTCAAAAAGTGTTTGATTTAACAGAATATTCTCAGCATATTCTCTATTTTAACAGAATATTCTCAGCATATACTGAGAATATTCTGTTAAATTAACACTTTTTAAACGGTAATGACTAAATTACAAATTTTAATTCTTTTTAGAAATCTAATTATAAATTTTTAAAGTGTAGGAACTAATTTATAATTTCACTAAAAATATAGGGACTAATTGTGTAATTTAACCCAAAAAAAAATGTGCTGAAGGTTAATGTGCCGACAAGCTTAGTTAAAAAAAGTGTCTTTGGTCAATTGTTTGAGATAATTATTTTTAAATTTAAAATTGGTTTTGGTGTTAAGACCTTGATGAAGGATGCATGATCTCATTCACTTTTAGAGTTTTTTATTTTTTATTTTATTTTTATTTTATTTTCAGTTTTGGGGGAGAGGAGGAAAGTGAAGTAATGATCATGAAAGATCAATAGGCGTCCCCATTTGTCTAAACCACAATAAGATAAAATGCATATAATTCTATAAAATAAAAAATGCCTCTAGCT
Organism: Arachis ipaensis; assembly: GCF_000816755.2. NCBI lineage: Eukaryota > Viridiplantae > Streptophyta > Magnoliopsida > Fabales > Fabaceae > Arachis > Arachis ipaensis. The sequence goes on along the minus strand of NC_029790.2, from coordinate 134,192,964 downwards.
CTATAAAATTTTTAAAAGATGGAGGATACATCATTTAAAGTTTCTTTGGACAAGGAATTTATTAATTTAAAACTTTATCAACAATGCTAGGAACCAAGAAGATATCAGTAAAAAAATTAGCCAAATGTTTTTAGGTGAATCCAAAATCTTTATGTGGATGGTACTTATGTTAGGCAATAGGATATTTCTTTTATTAAGTATCAGAATGTTTCGTTTTCATATTAAATTGATGTTCTTTTATATATTTTATAAATTTTTTTATATACTAAGAATCGNAGCTCTGATATAATTTCTCCCTTTCCCATCCAAAAAAAAAAACAGCCTGTTTTGCTTTACTTCAATTTGTTTAGATTTTTTACACCTGTCCTTACTGATTCTTGGTGCCATATAAAATAAGAATAATTTTCATGTATGTGTTATGAATATATATATTAAAGAGTCTTTTTCGTAAGTTGATAATTCAAGAGTTTTATACATAGTTTAAATTTTTTTAAGAAATTGTAAGCTATCTGTCATTTTCATTTTTCAGTACTTTGAAAATATGCAAATCTGACCTACTCTTAAAATGTTGATGGAATATATAACTTGATCCAATGATAAATATTCGTGTAAATAAATAAGCAAAAAATGTTGATACTTTGAAAAAAAAAAAACCTTAGCTTATACCTAGATGATACTAATAAATAAAATTGTAAAAGCTAATAAATAATGAAAGATTTATGATCCACAATGAAAGAGAAATGAAATACTTATAGGTATAATATAATATTGAGTAAATAA
>NC_029790.2:134179554-134192134 GCF_000816755.2 Arachis ipaensis | reverse complement strand
AATAATAAATTAAAAAATATAATAATAAATACGTTAATTTACTCAGCAATATAATTCATGGAAAAAATTAGCATGAGCATATAGAAATTATTAATGCCATATAAAAATTATATGTTTGGAATTTGTTCATGTGTGATGAATGAGTTTATATATAAACTGAATTTGAAAAGTTGTTAAAGAAATAACTGACAAGTGATGTTCATACTTCTGCTTTCATGTTGTAGTTTAACAAATTTTAAGATTGATTTTTGAATTTTTTTTTAGATAGATTTGCAGATTCTGATTTTGGGATGTTCCAACGACAACATGAAGTCATATTTTAAAAATTTGCAAATAGAGTATAGGGAGCAAAACATGTTCAACAATTGTAACACAATAAGAATGACTAATACATTAGCTTAAAATGAGAAAAAAAGAAATAGTAATAATTGAATTGGACTTTCAAAAGATATATGATAGAGTCAAGTGGAGTTTTGTAGACATTGTCCTGCAGAAGATGGATTTTGGCTGAAGGTGAAAGGAATGGGTTATGGAGTGTGTCGGCACAACCTCTATGTTAGAGTTGATAAATGGTTCACCAACGAAGCCGTTCAGGATGGAAAGAGATCTGAGACAAGGTGATCCTCTATCTCCATTCTTGTTTGTGCTTGTTGTTGATGTCTTACACAGAATGATTGGAGAGATAGTTAGAAATGGCCGGATAACCCCTTTACTCGTTGGGAGAGACAACATTGAATTGTTACATCTTCAATTTGCTGACGACATTGTGTTGTTCTGTCCGTCGGAGGAGGAGTCCATTAAAAATTACAAAAAGCTTCTACGATGCTTTGAGTTAATGTTGGGTTTAAGTATCAATTTTGACAAGTCCAGTTTGATCCCAATCAATTGTGAACAACAGTGGATTTGAAGTATGTGCAGTTTGCTGGGGTGCAAGGAAGTTACTCTTCCAGTTAGATACCTTGGCGTCCCTCTAGGAGCTAACCCGAGGTTGGTTAAGACTTAGAAGCCAATTATAGACAAAGTGGAGGAAAAGCTCAGCTTGTGAAAATCTAAGGCACTGAACAAAGCCGGAAAGTTGGTGCTCATCAAAACAGTACTAAATAGCTTGGCGGTATATTACTTAAGCTTATATAAGATGTTGAAGGCTGTTGCGGAGAAGCTGATTTCACTACAGAGAAGGTTCTTGTGGAGTAAGGAGGATGGCAGGAATGGTATGACTTTGGTTAGTTGGGAAGTGGTCCAAGTCCCAAAAAAGTTGGGTGAGTTAGGTGTTGGAGATGCGATGGTTCGTAACACAGCACTACTGTTTAAGTGGTGGTGGAGGTTCTCAAAGGAGGAGTGTCTGTTGTGGAAGAAGGTGGTGTGCTCGTGTAACAATCTCTCTCCTAATGCGCTATTATCAACCCAGACATTACTTACTAGAGGGGGTCCATGGAAGGACATATATCACCTGCAAATAAAGGAGCAATATATAAGAGACAAGATGATAACTGGCTTGTCCATGGAGATTGGTGATGGAAGAAGAGCTCACTTTTGGGAAGATATTTGACTAAGTGGTGTGATAAACCAATATTTTATGATTTATCTTGTGCTCAAGTGAGTGGTTTTTATCAATTCTTCACCCACTTATTCATATAATTTGCATGGTTTTACAATTCCTTCCTCATTCTATGATATGTGTGAAAACATGTTTCCCATGCCTTAAAAATGTTAATTTTAATTATCCTTTATTACCATTCGATGCCGTGATCTGTGTGTTTAGTATTTCCAGGCTTTATATGGCAGGAATGGCTCAGAGGACAGAAAGAAAACATGCAAAAATGGAAGGAACGCGTAAAATGAAGTTTTGAAGGAAATGACAGCGACGCGCGCGCATGGACGACGCGGACGCGTGCCTAGCGCAGAGCACGAGCTACGCGTGACAAGGAAAATCTCCAAACGACGCGCACGCGTGACCTGCGCGTACGCGTGACAGACGCCACGTGCAGAAAGTTGCAGAATTCGCCCCAACGATTTCTGAGCTGTTTCTGACCCAGTTTTCGGCCCAGAAAACACAGATTAGAGGCTATAAATTGGGGGAATCAATTCATTCATATACACACAACATTCACAATTCACAATTTTAGGTTTTAGATGTAGTTTTCTAGAGAGAGAGGCTCTCTCCTCTCTCTTAGGTTTTAGGATTTAGGATTTCTCTTAGTTTTATGATTGTTTCTTCTCAATTCCAGGTTCAATGTTCCTTTAATTTATATTCTCTTCTACTTTTATTTATCCTATTACTTTGATTTGTTTATTTTTTCAATATTGGTTTATGAACTCCATGTTAGAATTGATTTTCTTATTTAATGCAATTTGAGATATTTCAGATTTATGAATGCTTTCTTTAATTTATGTTATTGATGTTTTTAATTTAATTTAGATTTTTTTTCCCTTTGACTTTGGTTGAGTAATTGGTGACACTTGAGTTATCAAACTCTTTTGTTGATTGATAATTGAAATTTGCTGGTTGATTTGGATCCCTCTAAAGCTAGTCTTTCCTTAGGAGTTGACTAGGACTTGAGGAATCAAATTGATTAGTCCACTTGACTTTCCTTTATTTAGTAAGGGTTAACTAAGTGGGAGTAATAAACAATTCTCATCACAATTGATAAGGATAACTAGGATGGGATTTCCAATTCTCATACCTTGCAAGGGTTTTCATGATTATTAATTTACTTTCTTGCCAATTTATTTTCTTGTTCCCTATTTCAAAAACCCAAAAAGATACTTTTCCATAACCAATAATAAATCATACTTCCCTGCAATTCCTTGAGAGACGACCCGAGGTTTGAATACTTCGGTCATCAATTTTATTAGGGGTTTGTTACTTGTGACAACCAAAACTTTTGCACGAAATGATTCTTTGTTGGTTTAGAAACTATACTTACAATGAGGTTTTATTTGTGAAAATTCTTTACTAGCAGAAATTCTCTCGTCATGGTGGCTCTCTGAAGGATAGGTTTCCAATGCTTTTCTTGATTTCAATCTAAAAAGGACCAGTCATAGGGGTGTGTGGCTTTTGAGATGAGATAGAGTGGATTTGGAACTTCCAGTGGAGGCGTGAGCTTTTCCAATGGGAGTTGGAACTTGTAAACCAGTTACATGACACTCTAAGGCCGATTAAACTAGCTATTGACAGAGAGGATAGAGTGGTCTGGAAGTTTGATAAACAAGGTATTTTTTCTACTAACAATTTTGTGCAGGTGTTACAGGCAGAAACGCTTCCAGATAACGTAATAAGTTATAGTTTCACTAAGACTATTTGGAGAGGGTTAGTCCCCACAAGAGTTGAGCTGTTTGCATGGTTTGTCTTGATAGGCAGAGTGAATATAAAGGAAAGATTAGGTCGTCTCGGAATTATAAATCCGAATGATAATGTGTGTCTTTTGTGTAATAAGGATATTGAATATGTTCACCACTTGTTTCTTTGCTGCGACTTTACTTGACAGGTGTGGTGCGCTTAGTTATCTGATCTTGGCAGACAATGGTCCTTCCCGGGTACAGTAAAGGAACACTTTTTAAGCTGGACAGGTGTAACTTTTAGGAAGGAGGAGCGTAAGAAGTGGTTCATAATTTTCTTTACGGTAGTTTGGAACATCTAGTTGAAAAGAAACAGGAGGTTATTTCAGAATACAGCAAAATGTGTAGAGGAAATCATCGATATAACTCTTCTCAACTATAAGGAGTGGAGGAGTCAGGATCCCTTTAGTTGTTGATAGCAATGTTGGAGATAACATTAGGATAAATTTTTAGGTGTTTAAAATAGGTGTTATTTTATTGTTTTACAGACTTGTTCGCGCCACTTTCAAGTTGAGCTTCTTTGTTTCAAAAAAAAGAAAAACAAATCTTTATTCTAAACGAATTATTTGTAAAATCTTCGAATATTATATAGCTTTGTAAAACTAAACTTTGAATAAAAGTTGGATAATAAAAAAATTTTAGAATGCATAAATTACTAAAATACATAAATATTACTTGAAAATGAATTCAAATTCTTTAAATCTTGGTGGAGCATAAAATTAGATTACTGGCCTCACGCTAGGGCTAAAAATGTTCTAGCAAAGAAAAAAAATTTTTAGATATAGCTCATCTAATTCTTTAGCGGTTTGCTTATACTCCTAAAATGTCACGAGTTATACTTCGAATAAGCAGAACAAAAAACGTGAGTATCTATAAAAGGTATTTTGACATTCAAGTTAGTATTTGAAAGAATGAGTATAAAATTAAGAAAATAGATTTAGAACGTACCTCTCTTCTTATTGTTCATTCTTTTTATAATTTGTACATATCTTATAACCGTTTGCTGGTAACACTGTTTCATAATAAAGAATATAAAGACTTTTATTTTCGCTAGTTACGGTATTAATCATATATCGGTTTTGATATCTGAACTGTTCAATTATAATTAATTTAAACTAATTTATTTCATATTTTTTGCTCAATGAGAAAATTGATAAGATTTTTTTAGGAAAAAATAATACATAACTTGACTAACTGTTATCTTTAAGTTCAGTCTGGAGAATTAGACTGTAACAACTATCATTAATTTGAGCCTTTAAAAAAAATACTTTAATCTCAATATCTCATTAAACAAAATTTTATGCTCCAAATTTTAAAGCATAAAAAACTTCTACATACCCTTTTATTAAACAAAAAATCATTAAAAACTCTGTATTGTTGGACAAATTGTTGACAATTATTCCTTTTTAATTTGCTGTTGCATGTGTTGTCCTGGGTATGTTGGTGTTATCAAGCATCAACCACCTTAAATGATGCTATTTAATTAAAAAAGATTTAAAACTATTAAAAGCTATTTTAATCTATTAAAATTAATTGTCACTTTCGTTTGATGATGGGAGCTGAAAATGGCTATGGAACTTTAATGAACATGACCAACCTACTCTGCAAAAAATAAAAGAGAAATAGTTAACAAAGTATAGTCGTAAAACCAATTTTATATTAATATATTAATTAATAGGTAAATGAGTGTTTATTATTTATTTGTTAATTGTTATATCAGATACATACTATATATACTATGATATCATGATTTATGGAGAAAAATATTTTGAAAGATAGATTCGCACGTAACCTTGATTGTCACTTAATCGAATCGAAGTGCATTATTCATTTCAAAATAATATTAATAAATGTATTCATAAATTAGTGTGTAAATTCAACATTTTTTTTAAGTAATGTATTTTACAGAAAGATTATCTTTTGTATTTTAAACAATTAATTTAAGTATTTCTTATAATTCAATATTCTTTGATTTGATATTATTGTTACAACAACTCATCAAATTATATCAGAATTAATCATTTAATCATATGTTTGACAACAACTCTTCTGTCGTAGCTTGTGTTGGTCAATTGTCAACGTATAATGATTGTTCAATATATAAATATAAAATTATAAATCATTAATTATTACAAATTCAAGTGTTACAACAATGAATACAAGCTAGCTCACTCTCGTTAGTGGTTATTACTTCTAGACTCTACTTTCTTCTAGCTCTCTTATTAGTTTAATGTATTATAATTTATTATTTATTACTAGCTAAAACCATGTTAATTAGAGCCTTAATTGATACTAAAATAAGTACATAGCAGTGATAATATACTTAATTAATTACTCATACATATTTTTTTGTTATCAAAATGTAGACACTTTAACTATTCTTTTTGTTGTCTATCTGAAATATTTATTTTATATAGAGATTAAATTTTATGAACCTTAGAATACATAAATTATTATTAAAATGTTCATTTTTTTAAAAAGAAAATACTTGAAATATTATTATTAATAGGCTTAAATAAATTTTTCACTATGTTTGGATCAATAGAAATTAAAAAGAAAGAAAATACAAGGAAAGAAAATTGATGGAAAATGAAATTTTTCTTTGATTGGCAGAGCATAAAAATTGGATTAAAAGGGAAAACAATAGCGTGGAGCCCACATCCAAGTTTTCTCTTCAAACCTGTGAAGAAAACTGCTGAAAGTTCTAAAATGAAGGTGAAATTACGAGTTAAATCCCAAAGTAGTTCATGAGATTCACGATTTACATCAATTTAGTCCCTGATTTATTAATTGCACCATTTATGTCCCCGACTTTGTTAAAATTGCACCAGGATCGTTCCTCCCCATATCTCCGGCCAAATTGACTGCCGCCGACAGTGACATGGTGCTGAGATGCCACGCTAGCGTAGATAACGGCTAGCTAAGGTGGCAATTGAATCTGTTTGATCCAATCTGGTCTCTTTACCTAGTTTTAACCCTATTTTCTAGCATGACATCGTTATCCCTCTTCATCTTTTTGTCTCTTCCCAGCAATGTTCTTCTTGTCTCTGCCCAATAACGTTCTTCTCCTGCTTCCTTTTTGTTACTCGTGGAACTGAAATGAAAACTATGATTGGGTGTCCGAGCCAGGGTCAGGGAAGCTCTACACGATCGACGACGAGAACGCGGAGTCGGACCAGACCGTCGCGGGTGCCAGAGCGCTGTGGATGCGGCTGCCGGCCCGTGCTTCGTTGGTCCGGAACAAATACCAACCCAGATAAGCCCTTCTTTGATTGTCCGAATTACAATGTGAGTTTTTGGTAAGAAAAATTGTTTAGTAATTTTCTGTTCTTTACTTCTTATCATATCTCATATTCAGACTAGGGACAAAACATGGTGTGAATTTTTTCTCTGGGGTGATGATGTAGAAGAAGAAGAGAAACATGAAGGAAGAGTGGATGCAACTGCAGTTGACAATGAGCAAGTGAGAGTCAATTTAGCCTAGAGGATTGAAAAATTGGAAGCTGAAGTGAGGACCCAAAAATATATGATACAATTCTTAGGCATAGTGGTGTTGTTCATTATAGTTGTTGTATTTATGACATTGAAGTTCTGACAATGTTATGTTGTATGTAATGTGTTCATGGATGAATAAAAGTAAGAGTTGGTTTTTTATCTTCAGTTATATTATGCCCTATTTTTGATAGACTAGTTATCATAAAGAGAAATAATTACAGATCATCTGAGTAGCAAAGATAAACATATCTGAGTAGCAAAGATTAACATGTTTGAGTTACAAACATTAAAGGAAAAAAAGAAGTGCCACATCTAAGATATCAAGGTTGGCAATACAAAAATTTTGACAAGCAACCTACACAAAGCTACTATCTATTAACTGCCTTTAACAAAACAATCAAGTACTGTCCTAAACATCCTGATGTCAAAGTCATCAATTGTTCTTTTTTCTTGGTGCTCTGAAACCGGGAGTTGGAACAAACTTCATAAAATTGGCCAATCTGAAAGATGTTGCCTCATTGGCTCCTTGCATTGGATTCACACAAATAGATTGAGGTGGTGGTGAGCTCCTCCTTTTAGTGGGTAACTTGTCCGGCATTGATGGTGCAGGTGCAGCAGATCCTATTATGTCCTACAGCAGAAAAATAGCTCAACACATGAGCCCAGATAACAACAAAAATATATTTTGCTATGTTGTGACGTCAAGAACTGTATTACATGTGATCCTTCGTAGTTTGGTTGTGATATCTCAATCTCCACAGCAGGAGGTTTATCAACTGGTGCAGCAGCAGTATGAGGTTGAGGGCCAACTTGTGAAGCAGAAGCAGCAGTATGAGGTTGAGGGCCAGCCTCTGAAGCAGCCTTTGATTTGGCTTTATCTGCAGCAGCCTTTGCAGCTGCAACAGCAGCAGCTACTTCATCCAGTCTCTTCTTTGAGCACCCTCTCTTAGTATGCCCTTTTACCCCACAATACCTACATGTGAATGGCTTCAAAACCCTTTTCAAACTTCCACTTGGTTTGGCTTTCTTGTTACCATTGTTCCTCTCATCAGCATCTTTTCTCCTTTTTTTTGTCAGAGCTCCACGCCTCCTCCTAATGTTAGGGGCCTGTGGCTGAGTGTACATGGATTCTCCCACAATGATTGGCCAGAAAGAGGGTTAATGTGATAGGCATAAGTCTTATTGTATGCCTCCATAGTACACAGTTGGTGACAAAAGTCTTCCGACCTCTTGTTTACCCTTGCAAGGGCAGCACAGGCATGAACACAAAGAATGCCTACAGTTAGTAACACAAATGCAGAGTAAGACAATCACAGTCCTCAAAGTACACAAATATTAATAATTAAATTAAAGAGATTGATAAAGGTCACCAGTCAGCATCCAGAATTAACAAGTGCATAGTCTTTTTCCAAGATCTATGACCATGTTTGTTGGATGGCCATGAACCTCGAATTTTTCATAGTCTTCATCACCGGTCCAGATAGGCATCTAGTTCTTTGATTCTTTTCTGATTTTATCTAGACGACTTTGAATTACAGGAGGGAGTATGCCAACATGATTTGTCAATTTTACCTTATTCTTTGCAATAGTTTTCACCACAAACATTCTTCGCAATAGTTCTTAGCAGCAGCATATGCACCTCTCTTGACTTCTTTTAGTTTCCTATTTCTCAGTTTGGACATACTTGCATTGTCTTCACTGTTAGAACTGTCTTCTTGGATTTGCTTAAAGGAACTATCCTTTGAACTATCATCATCACTGAAGTCATCATTTACAATTAAGTCAACATGAAAAGCTTCCTTGCCCTTATTAGCAGACCTTCTATATGTTCCAGCAGTTGAAGATCTTGTAATTCTCTTAGGTAAGAATTGAGGTTTGGATTTCATTTTTGATTTGCCTTTGACTTTTGCTGTGGAGCATGCCTTGGTAGGCTCTCTCAGCTTGGTTTTCAGGCTTGGGTTGGGCTTCTGAATGGATTTTTCAGTCAGTTTGAGTTTGGAGATGGATGTTGGGTTGTGCTTTGACTTAAGCTTGGGCTTTGATTTAGAATTGGACTTCAGAATGGGTTTGTCATGAGCCCTAGCAGGATTTGAATTGGGGGTTGTGTTATCATCAATGGGGTTTGGAATAGTGACAGGGTTGGTTTCAAGGGGGTTGGAATAGGATTGTTTTTGGGGCTTGGGTTTGCATTTGGGATGTGATTCGATTTTGTAGTTGGGTTTGATGTGTTGCCATCAGCTTTGGGACCCTCACTAGTGTTCTTCTTGCTCACCAAGTCTCCCTCACAAATGTCATCAAGCCATACTACAACTTCCTTCCCTGCAATCACCTCTGGTGTGGACACCCCATGCTCAAAATACACATCAACAACTCCATCATTCTTCTGTGCAGCAAAACACATCTCTCTTAACTCACCATCACATGTAAGAGCCCTCAGTCCACCATCTAAACTCCTCTCTGGAGGCAGCCACTAACACTGAATTATGTTGTCATACCCAAGCTCCTTGTAATAGTTCCTTACAAAGAATACATCCAACGTGTCCTCATCTAAATCTCCTAAGCAAGTTCTGTTATCTGGTGAGTACACTAGTATTCCATTATCATTTTTTTAAAATGTTCTCCCATGATGGAACATGATATTAGGGGTGTTATCGGTTCGGTTTTTACATAATACCAACCAATCGGTTTGCTATCTGCGCAACAACCGAACCGAACCGAACCGAACCAAAAGCGGTTTGGTTCGGTCGGTTTTTTCGGTTTTTAAATTCTAACTAATAAAAAATTAATTTTAGTAAAATGATGTTCAAAACAATCAATAAATTGAAATAATATTATATTACATTCAAATTCAACACAATTTCAACTCATTCCAACAACTAAACATAAAACAAACACATTTATTAAGTCTAAAATTTCCATTCAATGTATTACTAAACCACTTATGCGGTTCGGTTCGGTTCGGTTCGGTTTTTGCCGAGCCAACCAAAAACCGAACCGAACCGATCGGTTTACACCGGAAAAAAACCAAAAAAACCGATTTTTTTCGGTTTTTATTCGGTTGTTGTAAATTTCGGTTCGGTTTTGCGATAAATTTCGGTTTGGTTCGGTAACTTACACCCCTACATGATATCCATCAAAGTCTCCATCTGCATTATGCAAAAAACCAAATTCAGAAATCAAACAATCAGATTCACACATGCAAAAATAAAAATTGACATTCAATCACATACAAAACACTAGAAACACCCATCAACTAACCCAACTAAAATTACATTAAAAATAGAGCATGGAAAAATTTTTTCACTACCCATAAAAACCCTAACAGATAATGAAAAACTTTAAACTTTCATCAACCAAAATCAAATTTTCAACAAACACAGACATTGATGCATATTTTTTTTGTTGAAAAGCATTATTTTTTGCGAGTTCAGACGTACCTTCGTGTGCTCCCTATGAACTCCTTCTCCTTCCGTCAGCAACAACGATCATAGTGAACTCCACGGAACAAAACGTTTTCAACCTTCAAGCCCTATACAGTGCCCAGAACTCAGGATTTCATGGTGCGTTGTTTTGGTTTTCAGAAGACGAAGAGGAAGATGAAGTGATCATGGGTTATTTGGGTTTTGTTTCTAAACGTATATCAAACGACGCCGTTCCATCCATCCATATTTTTAGCACCAAAAGTGATCCAGCGTGGCACCCAGCGTGGGATCTCAGCGCCATGTCACTGCCGGCGGCAGTCAATTTGGTCGGAGATGTGGGAAGGGACGACCCTGGTACAATTTTAACAAAGTCGGGAACATAAATGGTACAATTAGTAAATCAGAGACTAAATTGGTGCAAATTGTGAATCTCATGGACCACTTTGGGGTTTAACTCATAAAATTACTAATATGTCCATTATTAAAACTGAAAGCAAAATTTATAACATTTAATAAAAAATAAAAAAGGATAAATTTAAAAAAATNTATAATTTTCTCTCTTTTTTTTCTTTTCATTTATTTTCTTTTTATCAAAACAATATAAAAAAAATCAACTTTTTCTTTTATTTTCTTTTCTCTCATTTTTTTCCTTCCATTTTCTTTTCTCCCATTTTTCATTTTACATCCAAATAAAATGTTTGTCTTTCATAAAAATATAAATTTTTGTCTTAATTAAGATCCTTATGAAATATTCTTTTTTTTTTTTAAATTTGATCTTTCATTGATAATTTATTCAATTAACACGTTAATATTTCAATTTGTCACTTTAGCACTTAACCACCTACTACGTCAATATTTAACAGGATATCTTATTAACAAGGATTAAAATAGAGATAATTTTTAAATTTGGAAAAAAAAAATATAAGGAAAAAATATTTAAACGTTACTGATAATAAAATTCTCGTTATTATTTATTTATTGAAAAAGGACTTCTCATATAGGTCAATTTAATACTAAAATGACGTGATTCATTTTCATAGTCCCGTTACAGATGGAGTGAAAATGATAGTTGCAAAAGTTCAGAATTAGCCTCGTATCAAGAAGAGTAACGGAATTTGCACGAGGGTAATTCTGGCAATACAATGTGAAAACAAAATAAGAATAAGAAAACAACATTGGATGACAAGTGTGGATAAGTTTCCTAAAACGGTTTAAATTTTAGTTTGGTATGTACTATTTAATTATGTAACTATTTATTGAAAAGACAATTTATGCTAAAAAATTATTAAGGAGATTTTATATATTAACATTATATGAGATTGTGAGTCATAATAAGAAAAAATATTTGTATTTGTTTATGTATGTTAACTATTCATTCATTAAAATACAAAATGATGAGTAATTAGTATTTGTTTGAAATGGTTATACATTAATCTTTTAATTATTATGTTTTTTTTTAATATTTTGATAAAAATATAATTTAATCAATAAAAAAATAATTTATTAAAGGGTATTTTGGTAAGTAAAATTAATGACAAAAAATAAAATTTTTATTAAAGGATATTTTTGTATTTAAAATAGATAAAGTTAAAATTAGTTAACACAAATAAATTAAAATGAATTAAAGAAGAGATTTTTTAAAAGTTATAAAAAAAAAATGTATATTTTATAAATAAAGAAAAAAAGAATGCCATTTTAACATTTCGTAGAAAAAGAGAATGGAATTTTTTTTTTTTTTTTGGGGCTTTAATTTGCTCATGTATGAAAAAATATGGTAGTATTTCTAAGAAGGAAAACGAAAATGTCATTTTCTCGTTTAAAATTTATGATTAATGATTAAGAAACTCAAAGTCAAAGGTGCCTCAAGTTTTTTCCTTAATAATTCCAATTGATAGATAGATCATGGTATTTGTTTGTTTGATGTTATTGTTTTTGTTGGGTCCCACTTTGCCACTTTAAAATTTAGATGAAGATGGTGATCGAATCAAATTCAAACACAAATAGGACCTCGTCACTCTCCGTTTCAATAAATTCTAAAACGGGATTCCAGAGAAAAACGATTACATTTGCCATTTGGATTCTTCAAAGGGCAAAATGGAGATTTTGTTGCCACTAATTTGCCAGTTGGCGTCACAAAAAAATACAATGATAATAATAATAAATTAATAATGCACCAATAACACGTGTGGTGGTACTTGATATTTGATAACTACATAGGCTTTTTATAGCTTAAATAAATACTCATAATTTTAAATAAAAGAAAAAAAAAACCCAACAATATCTAATATTCTTTCCACGTGTATTGATGCAAGTATGTTCTAATT
>NC_029790.2:134173838-134179261 GCF_000816755.2 Arachis ipaensis | reverse complement strand
ATTATTTAGGGCAAAACACTAAAATGCGCCAAGGGGAGTCGAAATTTACCCAAATCAGCTAAAGGAAATTCTGATACATCAATTCACCAAAGGACAAATTAATGTAATTCAAATCAATACAATTCGAATTACAATTCCACATAATTCGAATTGATATATTTCGAATTATTACCAATCATTATTCGAATGTAGTTCGAATCAATAAGCATCGAATTAAGGATGCATGGTTCGAATTATATTAATTCGAATTAGTAGGCAGACGTTAGTTTTAGGAAGTTCGAATCGAATTGATTCGAATTACGTACAGATCGCAACAAAAGGTAATTCGAAATGACTTGATTCGAATTACTCAAATTTCGAAACAAAAGGTAATTCGAGACTAGTTGATTCGAATTACAAGTGAATGCCCTATATAAGGAGTTCGAACCTAGTTCATTCGAATCAGTTTTCGAATCTCATACCCCACAAAATTCCAGAGAAAACGACCCAAAACCGGCCCGAGAAAGTCTGGAGTGGCAAAGTTAGGCAATGGGGGACGATCCGGGAAGGCTGTATCGACTGGATGGAGTCGCTCATATAGCCAGTCGTGAATTTTATCAGTTAGAGGTATTGTCAGTCGTTCTAATTATGCGGTTCATTTAATGCGCAGCCCCGGCGTTGCATATCGAGCATGCGGCGGCAGCAGGGGATGCGACTTGATGAGAGGTACGTTCCATACTTGCAGATGGCCGGACTATACCATATTGCGAGACTGAACGACAGATGGTTCCGATTAGACGAGACCCTTGTCAGTGCATTCGTAGAGCGGTGGCGTCCGGAGACGCACACGTTTCACATGCCGTTCGGCGAGTGCACCATCACACTTCAGGACGTCGCATACCAGTTGGGGTTGCCAGTGGACGGACATTACGTCAGTGGTTGCCTGACAGACTTCCACATATACATAGAGGGTGGCAGGCCAGCTTGGCAGTGGTTCCATTAGTTTCTTGGTGTGTTACCTCCCGCGAACCAAATACAAAAGTTCGCAGTGAACTGTACCTAGTTCCAGGAGACTTTCGCAGAGTGCCCCAAGGGGGCAGATGAGGAGATGGTCAGGCGCTTTGCCCGTGCCTATATCATGATGTTGTTGGGCACCCAGCTGTTTGCCGACAAGTCCGGCAATCGTATTCACATCAGATGGTTACCGTTTGTGGCTAGGCTTGAGGAGATGGGTGGCTATAGCTGGGGGTCGGCGGCACTAGCATGGTTGTACCGGTGCATGTGCCGAGTGGCCAACAGACATGTAGTGAAGTTAGCTGGGCCGTTACAGTTACTTCAGTCTTGGATCTTTTGGCGTTTTCCGGAGAGGTCATAGGACACGAGTTCCACGCCGTTGTGGCACGGGGTCGCACCTCTTTAGATGATTTGTGTATCGTGGTATATGTTATTTCCTGATCTTTATTGTAAGTTATATCGTTTCGTTATCGGTGTTGTATGTTAATTTGTTAGTCCATCAGATCATGCAAAAGTTAGTTTAACATTGCATTATTGTGTACTAGTCACGGTGAAAACATGTGTATTTTCCTTAAGTATTTTATTTCCATAATATTTAACACATTTAACATACATGTCTTCTACGAGACAGATTTTTCAACACTGAAAACTTACTATTTAGCAAAGGAAGTACATCTTTTTCTAGAAAAAAGTACAGATGATCAAACTAATACAAAGTAGAACACAAATCCAGACATAACTATTCACTTCACCCTGCATGACTGGGTCCTCCGGCCTGTGGACAACTCCGGCGAGTGTGTCCGGGTTGCCTACAGAGGACACATCTCTTGGGCCGGTTCGGATCTGCCTCATCCATATTGGTCCGTATCTGAGTGGACCGCGGACGACCATCCCTCGCACGCCTCATATTCGGGTCCGGTATAACGGTCGGCCCGTCATAAGGTGGCCAGAAACCCTTCGGGATGGGAGGTGTGAATCCTATCCGATATACACTGAAAACCGAACTAAGTCGATAAACCTGGTGGACGTATGGCTGCCAAGTAACACGTGAGTAGGCACAGCATGCCAATGCGTGCGGACATGGAAAATGAAGTGCCTGGAAGTAGCCACAATCACATGTCTGCGATGCTAGTGAGACCCTGTAGCTACCCAGTGAGAATGAACCAGTCGGAGTCGTCTCTGCCACGGTGTACTCCGAATTATCCCTGTCATATACAGTCACCGTGAAGCACCTAGCCGTCTTCAGATTGGCCTCGATACACTTTACCAGGTATTGACTGAATTTTTGTCCAGTACCCAGCTGGGCCTCGGCCTCCCTCCCCTTGCGAACAAATAGTTCAGCCAACCTGCCGTATGTGGATTTTACCAGCGAGCACACAGGGAGGTTCCTAATACCCTTAAGGATTGAGTTCACACACTCAGATATATTGGTCGTCATGTGTCCGAATCTGCGCCCCTCATCACAATACTGTGTCCACAACGAGTACTCAATCCTGTTCGCCCAGTCACACATGGCCGGATTCTCAGACCGCAGAATGTCAAACCAGTAATCGAACTCCACTTCGGTCTTTGCATATGCGGCATTCACAAGAAGCCTCCAAGCGTCTTTGCCCTTGAAGGTGAGGGCGAAATTTGCTACTACGTGTCGAATGCAGAATGCCCGGTATGCAGCCGGAGGTAGCCATCCCCCATCAGGAGCCTCAAGCGCGGCCTTGATGCCGTTATGCCTGTCCAAAATAACTAGAAGACCTGGCTGCGGTGTAACATGCTGACGGAGATGAGAGAGAAAAAAGGACCACGAATCAGCATTCTCACCCTCAACTAGTGCAAATGCCACAGGGAGTATGTTGGAGTTCCCATCCTGTGCAATTGCGACAAGCAACGGTCCCCCATACTTACCATATAGATGGGTGCCGTCAATACTCACCAATGGCTTGCAATGACGGAATGCCTCGATACAAGGTGGGAACGTCCAGAACAACCTATGAAAATAAGCATGAGACTCGTCCAACTCGAACAGGGCATGTCCGAAGGACTGCTACTGAACCAAGCATGGTCAACTGGACTCCTAACACCCACCTAGGGAGCTCGTTGTACGACTCATCCCAGTCACCATAGATGATGGCAACAGCCTTCTGCTTCGCCATCCAGACCCTCCTGTACGTCGGCCTGAATCCAAAGTGTGCGGCCGTGGCATTTAGGAGCACCTTGATGTTGACGGATGCATCAGCCCTCACCATTGGCATAATGAATGTCGCTATCACATGATAATCCAAACTCCTATGGTCGCTGGAGATAGAGGTGGCGAGACACGTATGCGGTCTGTTGTACCGTTTCATTTCCCAGATGCCCTTGCGCTGCCGGAGACTCAACCGAATCAACCATGTGCACCCATTCCCAAACTCAGAACACTTTCCCACATACCGGCGATAGTCAGACTCAACTACCTTGTACTGTACCCCTCGACGGATGCTGTAAGTCTTCACACTCAACAGAGCCTCATCTTTATCCTGAAACTGCTGACCAACCTGGAACTCTGTCATACCAGCAGACCCGTCCACATCTCTAGCGCCAAATCCAGCAGCCTGCCCAGGAAGCCCGTCCTGCTTCATGGCATCCAGGTCCAATGATGAAAAATGGGGTGGATACTGCTGTGTGCCAGAACTAGATCCACCTGCAGCCCCTCTCGGATCACTCGCTCCGAGATCATCGCCACTGTCGTCAGCAATCAGATCCGGCTCAACATCATCGTCATCTGGATCATCAAACAATCCGTCTCCAACACCAGCTGGTGTAGCACAATGTACTGAGGTCGGAAGATGTTCTCCTGTACCAACCTCGTCGCTGACATTGTCGCTGAGATCAACAGCGAACGAAGGGGAGGCGACAGGCTGGGTCGGTGGCTTGTACGCAGGGACGGAGGAAGAAGCAACGGCAGGTCTCGAGCTAGAACCAGCCACCGTGGCTAAAGTGTGCGTATTCCGGTTCGAACCCCCCGAGCTGGATACCACATCAACCAACTTTGCCAACAGCTCTGGTGTCCTCACCTCGGGAAACTGCCGGCGACAATGATACATGACCTGCAAGTCATCATCACTCCCGATCGTGAAACAATCATACTTCACGGTATCTTAGAGCACCGTCGTTGGAATGCGATAGAAAAACTTCTTAACCCTTTTCAGACCCTCTAGACCAAGTTTCAGCAGTACATAGCTGACAAGGTCATCATAGCTCGTCGTTGGCCTCACGATAATACAGAGAGGATCCTTATCGGTGAACTTCACACCGGATCGAGTTTTTCTCTTAATCGATCCTCTGTGGTGAACCAACACTAGAAAACTATCCTCACTAGCCATCTAACCCCTCTATTGAGAGCAACTCACGTACACATCATATATATAGAGCTCTCCTTCTTAGTAATTCGAATCAACTTCATTCGCACTATATATATAATTCGAATCATATCAATTCGAATTACTTTTACTTAGAAACCAATAGTAATTCGAATCTACTAGATTCGAACTCTCTCTTGATGCAGCTGAAGCTAGTAATTCGAATTGACTCAATTCGAACTATGCTTACTTAAGTCGATGCATATTGATTCGAATTACTTAGGCACGTTACTTGGGAATAATTCGAATTATGTCAATTCGAATTACGTTGATATCTAATTCGAATTGTATTGATTCGAACTACATTAATTTGTCCTTTGGTGGATTGATGTATCAAAATTTTGTTTGACTGATTTGGGTAAATTTCAACTCTCCTTAGCGCATTTTAGTGTTTTGCCCAATTATTTAAATACATAAAGGTGCATTTTTGGTACTTCCCGGTACACTTGAAATATTTCCTAAAATATAAATTATATTTATATTATTTGAAATAAATTATAACTTTTTGGTAAACTAAATTTACAAATAAATTTGTTTGTTGATAAATTAAGTCATAAACCGAATTCATTCTTCTTAGTTGAATTTGAACTTGACTCGATTAAATCAGCACATGGGCATGAAGTTAGTTATATAGGATATTATTATTTGTTGCACATTAATTTATTGATTATTATTTGATGTTGGTTATAAACTTATAAATGTTATGTTGTGTGTGATCCTTATCACTGGGTAGGAGTAGGACAAGACATGGCGTGATCACCGATCTGCCACGGCGGCCGGCGGGGCCCGTTGAACCGCCCACTTGTTTCAGCGCAATCTTCGCTATATTTCTAGTTTAATTTCTTTTCTTTAAATTAGGTTTACAACTCCAATTTTTTATTATATGTATTTGAGTTAAATTAATTAGTATTTAGTAGGTGTTGATTTCATGATTATTATTGTAGAAGAGAACACCCTAAAAAGTAATAGAAAGCAGTCAAAGCACCCATAAAATGATTAAACAAATTTAGGAAAAAATTAAGGGAAAAATATATGCAT
>NC_029790.2:134172859-134173758 GCF_000816755.2 Arachis ipaensis | reverse complement strand
TTTATTTCTAACAAAAAAAAGTGTTATTATTATTATTATTATTATTATTATTATTATTATAATAATAATAATAATAATAATAATAATAATACACTTTCACTATGTACTATGTAGGACCCAATGCCGTGTGATGCGTCTTTTATTGCCTAATGAAAGGGATTAGGTATAATTAAAGTGAAGGTTAAGACACGTAGTGTGTCTCACTGTCTTGTTCTTCTTATATATATTACCTTATGTTATTTTTGTACTTTATAATTTAATATTCAAAAGGTCATATTGCATTGCCAAAGAATCATGGTGGGTCAATTTTGTTATTCGCAATTCAGCCCTAAACAATTCAATCACAGCTAAACTAATTCTGATTTTGTTGTATAATAATGGCTAAACATTGGACTATACGAGAGACTGTGCAGAATGTCACCGACACCTTTTATTTGAAAAACAACAAATGCTCTGAAAAAAAAACATATATTTAAATGGGGATTTTTTTTAATTCATTTTATTAATATAATGTTTAACATTAATATGCAGTCAAAGGAATATACTTATGTATTAATAGATATTAAAATTTGCATTTTAGATAACGTCTAGGGAGGCCATTACTACATAAACTAGCCCCCAATTAAGAAGGAGGTTATGCAGTCATCTGATTAGTTATGATTAATTCCACAAATATACTATGATTGTAAGATTCTTTTCATTCTTAATTTTTTTTTCTCTTTAATAATCGGACTCTCATTACTTTGTTAAAGATGCGATTTATTATCTATAATCCTTGATAACCCAATTATTGGAGGGGGAAGAATATTGAAAAATAGGTATGTCAATGAAGAACACCTGAAATCCTCACTATCCTTTTTTTTTCTCCTTTATTCTTTGTTTTTTCAAACTTCTGTTAT
>NC_029790.2:134165573-134170626 GCF_000816755.2 Arachis ipaensis | reverse complement strand
TTCAACCACAAAATCACAAAATGTCAAAAGCAAAATCTCTTAGAACTTGTTCTATAATTTGTGACAACTTCACCATTCACAAGTTAATATGCCAATACAAAGAACATATTGCTTTGGAATATTGATGCATAGTTTTGTACTTTTAAAAGAGAAAACACTTTCCCTTTTTTTTTTTTGCCCCCTCTCTCCATTATAAATTAAGAGGTTTCAGTTCAACCACAAAATGTCAAAAGCAAAATCTCTTAGAACTTGTTCTATAATTTGTGACAACTTCACCATTCACAAGTTAATATGCCAATACAAAGAACATATTGCTTTGGAATATTGATGCATAGTTTTGTACTTTTCAACTTGCAAAAGAGAAAAAAACAAGGATCCAACTTTAGGGGATTTTTTTTTCTGTCCCTTAATTTTAAACAAAACTTTCCGAACCAATAATTCCGATTATAAAATTGTGAATTATTATTTATTTGAACTGTGGCTGAAGATGGAGCGTTCATAATTTGATCAATTGGTATAATAAAACCGAATATTCACCAAAAGATATTGAATATGTGTCTACTTATAAATCAATGCCCATGTTCTGTGGCCTTGATCCGTCGCAGAAAACAGGCCACGAGTTGGTCCAATCAAGACTTAAACACATGCAATTTTGTACCAGCTAACCACCAAAATTTGTTTTACTGATAATAATTGAGTGTGTAATTTGGTGTTTTGGGGAGACAGAAGGTAATTCTTAATAATATTCAAAAAGGAAGTTAAAGCTTTTATTTTGAGTTAAATTGATGCGAGCACACATTAAAATCAAAATGTAAGATGTTGGCATGACTAGAAAGATTGAAGTTATGTGAGTGATCTAATGGAGACGAGTTTCGATAACATATATATTATCCTTTTATATACTTGAGAATTAGCGCAATATATTTGTTTACAATATATATAAACAAGAATTCTTCAATTCAAGGTTTATTGATGTCCGATTTTGATAAAATTTTGTATAGATAATATTCACTATAAATTGTTGTTATCTAATAATTATATCGATAAAATACATATTCTGTGAAAAATATGATTGATGCAACTTTACTTAACCGTGTCTATGAAATTTTGACTAATACAAGGCTTGAATAATAACATTTCAAAATATAAAAAAAAAACACCATATTTAACTCTTAAAGAAAAGACCAAGTGAACAAATGAGATTATAGTTATACTTGAGATTATGTTCTTTATATATTTTTAGTTATGGTTTATTTGTTTTTTTCTGAGACTGATTTTATCTTATATCTATCTACATAAAGAATATGATGTTTCTTGCTTAAGCATGCACGACAGATCACAACGACACAAATAGAACCACCCACGAGCCTAATAGATTAGCACTACCTAAATAATAGGCTCATTCCTATAAGACATAACTGATCATAAAAACTTAAAAAGTGAAAACAAGTCTTCATCGCATCGGCAAAGTGTACAAATCTGAATGATTTAATGATTTTAACTTTTGAGGGTTGAAAAAAAAAGCACCAAAGATGATTAGATAAACCAAACAAGAGAATGATAAAGAATAATGAAGCCAAGGATGTCACTAACTTACAATCATTAAATGAGTCAATGTAAGTTAAAACCTTTTCAATTATCTATTTATTTATTATTTTTTAAAAAGCAATAGAAACAAAGTAAACATGTGCAGCCAATAACATGTACTCTATTGGTGAAAGGGTCCATCAGAAAGGCTTTTATGACTAAGCTATCCAGCAATTACAATTTAAGATGAATTTACCCCTTTGTTTCCCGTTTTGGGTTATTTCAATTATCTAAAATTTAACTGAGCTAATGTTATTTTGGTCCCTAAAAGTTCAATTTAATCCCTAATTTTTTAAAATGACTAACTAATTCTCCCACTTTCAGAAACACGACTCTTATTAATCCTTATCCAAACTTTCGTCTCACATTTGTTAGTATAATATTGATGTGTAGAGGTAAATATCACTCCTAAATCCCACACACCATCTAAACAGATAAAGACAGTGTGTTAGTTCAATGCATGAAAACAAGTTGAGAACATGTAACACGTCTCTAAAGTTAAAACAAGCCAAAAACATTTCAACATGAAAATCATGAGTCAGCAAAATTCTTGTTAAGTTGTAACATCAGGTTTCAGATGCTGCTGCTGCTTAATTATTCAAGATGCTATACAAGTCACTAGAGATGGTCACAGTGCTACACAACACAGACAAAAGTATCATCAAACAAGAAAACATCTTGTCTTTTTTGCTGCAACCACAAAAAGAGTAATGACAAAAACAAGTATGATAAAAGGGAGAAATTTTTGTGAGTTAGAATGTGTGTATAAAGTATAACTATACATAACTTTTAATTCATACAAAAAAAAAAATCCCCATTTTTACCCTCATACAAATTTCAATGTAGGCACGTTAAAGTAACAAAATTTCCCCATTTGTTGGTTTTCTTTGGGGTATAGTGAAAAATACATAAAAGTTTCAAAAACTGTAGCTATATGAAATGATTCAGTAACATATCTAGTTACAAATGCTAAATTTTGTAAGTATGCTTACATTATGGACAAGATCCTCTGAAGTGAGAACTTAAACCTTGGATGTACATCCTATTTCATGCTTTTCAAATTGTAAAAGAAGTGATTCTTACATTGTCAATAAGATCCTATCTTCATTATGCATCCTACACTATGGTTTCTGAAATTGTACAAGAAGCAACTCTTTCATTGTGGACAATATCCTCAGATGAACCAACAGCTACTGCACGTACTACATTATGCTATCCAAATTATATAATTAACCATTACATCTAATCCATCATAAGTGAAGTTTCAAGAAAAGCAATGTTAGCAACGAACAAGAATGATTAACTTAGCCACAACTTATATATTAAGATATTCGATTCGATAAGCATCAACGGACAGAACCTCCAAAAGAAGGGAGTAAAGCTAGCAGATCCTAGAAAGAACAGATAATTACTTGTTTCAATCTCATTTGTTGATAGGCTGCAATGTCAATTTTTCCTCTTTCTTTTAGAGTTCCTTTTTGGATTGGTCTTTTGATCCTCAATCAATTGGGGTGTTGATGACTTCCCTATAGCGTAACTCCACAAAGCCCTTTCTACATCTGATGGGGTGAAGGTATCCCCTTCTGAACTTAGTTCCTGCAGATTAATTTTCCACCAGATATTCAGGGAAAACAAAAAAGGAGCCGAATCCCCCAACATGATTACTCTGCTTCTCAACTTGATGCCAAAATTGAAACCAAAGGAGGAACTTCATTGAAATTTCGAAGCAAAGAGTACTACTTGTTTAATCAGGATATAATCTCACTCATCACAGTCAAAAGAGAGAGACATAAAGTTTCTTAATATTATAACTCAAATTAATGAGGAAAAATCATCAACCCAAAAATGGATGAAATGTATAATGATCTAATACTAATATCACGGCCTCACTAGCAAGCATTGGAATTTGCATTGCATATTCACATTCAAGTCTATTCCAATCTTCAGTTAAACAACAAACATCAATCCTTTTATATTAGATTTGGATACTATAATACCTTTGCTTTGTTCTGCATTTATCTGCAAATATTAGATACTGCTTCAGTGTATAATCCTTTGAGTTTCCAAGAGCTGCCTCCATAGCCTGCAGTCAATCACATAATCTCATAGTTACCACTTACCAGAAAAGATTAAATAAATAAATAAATTTTAGCCAATAATGAAACATACAAGACATATCCATCCAATTAACCTTCTAATATGTCCCCACAAAACAAATAGCTTTCTAAAAGATTTTTTTCAATATTTATAATGGCCATCAGTTAAGCCCAACAAAAACTATGTAAACATCAATTCAATCTCTTAAAATTAATATCTTACACATCAAAGAACCAAACCGATGTTTTAAACAGAAGATCTCTAAAAGGCTGAGTAAAGCTAAAACCAATTTGACCATGTATCCTACTAACACTAACATTCTCCACAATCCTCTTTGAACCAAAACATCAATATCATGGTGAAGTTAACCCAACAAAAGGTTTTCAGTCCACAAAGCTCAAATCCAACGCTTTAATTAAGGGAGTCAAACATATATCACTTAAACCAACATTGTTACTAACACTGACACCGATACTAATACTAATAATAGTAAAATTTCAAAGTTCAATCTCATCCTTGACTGAAAACACCAAAGACAGAGTAGTCCGTCTCCCTCAAGATTTTGAACGTGATACATCCTCACCATTGCTTTACCGAATATAGGACTAGTTCATTCATAAAATGTTCACAACTAAAAGAAATAGACATATTAGTCTTCGCATACGTGCGCACATTCTGGACAAAGGCATTAAGATGGATACTCATATGAGGATGTCTTCGGGGCAAATGAATCGATAAATGGCTTGACATGTTTGATTAAACTACTTAACATGATAAGTATCAATATCTTGACTATCATCTTCACATGAACTAATGTTCATGTGCCAAGAACTAATCTATCACCCTTTTCCTAATGGCGAGGGGCAAATCCATTATTTTCAAACGCCGAGAGGCAACTTTGTCTAAAAACAATGATAATATGAAACACGAAATTGAAATTGAAATTATACCTCATCAGACATGAATGGTGCTACCTGAGGAGCATAAGCAGCCAAAACCGCAGAAGCAGTAGCAGGACCAACTCCTTTCAAAACGCAGATCTCAGAAACGGCTTTCTTCAAATCAGGAAGACTCCGAAACGCCTTCTCAGAAACGTTCCTCACAACGACGTCGTCAAGTGCCTCAACAAACTCCAGCAACCGCGGCCTGAAAACTCAAAAGAAAAATTACTAATCAAGATTAACACTAATGAATGAAAGAGTAGTGAATGAAGTAAGTACCTCCATTTACCGCGCGTGAGCTTCCAGCGCATGAGATCAGAGAGCTCGGTGGTTGTGAGGAAAGGGTTAGGGTTGCGTTGTTGAAGGAGAGAAGGGAGGTGTTTGGTGTAGAATTGATCGAGAGAGAGCAAGTTGGGTTTGTTCTTTGT